>NC_134489.1:79991862-80233571 GCF_040206685.1 Ascaphus truei | reverse complement strand
TATTTTTTTTTGCGGCCCACCTAGACTTAAACCTTGTTTATTTGGCCCTTGTTAGCATTTGAGTTTGACATGCTTGCTGTAGATCATGCACCATCTTAGTGGCCATTTGTCGCACAATCTCCAATTTATTTACATCCTTCAGAAGATATGGTCTCCAGAATTGAACACTGTAATCTAAATAAGGTCTTATCAATGATCTATAAAGTGACATCACTACCCCTCTCTTTCTGCCTCTCATTATACAATCTGACATCCTGCTGACTTTCCATTTTGTTACATTGCTCACCTACTTTTAAGTCTGCTGAAATGACTTCAAGGTTCCTTTCCTCTATAGTAGTTGACATCATAGTGATAATAATCCTGTATTCTGCTTTTGGATTTGCAAGTGCATTATTTTGTTGTTTTGGGTATTAAATTATAGTTTCCACACTTGATTATTCTGACAATCTACCTAAATCATTAGTCATATTATTTGTCCCCCTCCCCCCCCAAAGTGTTAACCCTATTGCAGATCTTTGTATTATCTGCAACATTGCATACTTTCCCCTGCAGAATATTTGTAACATCACTAATAAAATTATTAAAAACCACTGGTCCCAGTACAGATCCCATAATCCCAAATATTGGGGAAAGTGTCAGATTAGAAAATAAGTGAAAGTAACCCTGAAGAAGAAACTTGAGAGGGAGCATTTCTTACATTTAGCATACATAAAGAACTTTCATATTAGAATAGGTCTTATAATCGCTACCAAAATCAGCAATGTACTGTACGTAAATTAAAGATCCCGCACTACAAGATAATCCATCAATACAGGACTAATGAATGCAGCAGTATCTAGTTTTTGGTAGGAGACAATAAAATTAAAGGTGGGTGCATCAATCATCCAGAAAATAGCAGGTAAGCATCCTTTTTGAGGTTGTTTTGATTATGTTGTATGTATTGGGACAATAAAAAAGAAAAGTACAATAGCTGAACTAGTCTCACATTGGGATATAAGCTGTATTTAAGAGAGAACATGCCCCATGATTGGAGCCAAGCTCAACATAGCTAGACGTAAATGCCAAGCAATGAGCAAATAAGAGTGAAGCATCAGTGGCAAATTGGAATCCACGGTCTTTTGTGCTTGTTAAATGGTGGAATGATTATAATTGGAAAAAGTGATGTGCATTAGTTCTGAGTGAATGTACAAGAAATGACAAGCGTGTAACTTAATGATTATTTCACAACACCCAGGACTGCCTCCTTGTCTTGTGCTGAGCAGTTCAGCCCCTCAGCAGAGAATACGACTGGCCTTCTACTATTTATGGACATCCTATACAGGTCACATGGAAATAACCCTGAAGTGATAAGTATTGGTCTAGGAAGTTTGTACCTTAAAGTGGTATAGGGCATTATAATGGTGATGTTTTTGTTCTGGTGCACACCATTGTACTTGGTAGAAATTGAACATTTTGATCTAAATGAAAAACAAAATTGTATTTAATCCTTTGTTGCTAAGCTGTAAGACATTCTGTTGAAAATCAAAATTACAGTACATACAGTACAATGCATTGCTGTCAAACGGAAATAACACTGAAAATACTTACTTTTCGTTTTCCAGCACCTACTGTAAAATATTTTCTCCGCATTCTTGTCAATCATAGTTTAACCCTTTAAATATTTCATGCAGCACATTGTGAATCTACATTAGAACTAATAAAGAAGGTCAGACACAGCAATGACATTATTATACCGGGCAAATTAAAGTCACAGGAAAAAGTATGATATAAAGTAAAAAAAAAAAAAGTTCCCAAAAACATCGTAAAGTCATAACTTTTTGAATTGTTTAATTTGGAAATGTTTGTTAGTTTTTGGAGCTAAATATTTAGCATGAAAGGCAAATAGACCAAATGTTCTTGCTCTTGGAAACACAGTGATATCCATGTTTACAAGCTGACAGAAGATATGAATCAACCGTGATCCTTCATTGTGTTAAATGGAAACAAGATGCTTATCAAGATTCTGAGCAGGACCGAGCAGCCAACACTGTACATATAGGGAAAATGTTCCTTAAATCAAGATATGGGGAGATTGCTTCACAGCATTTTGATTGGGGGCTATAAATAATTTAGCCCAGATACTAAATAGGGTGCTAAGCTTTTGAACGCCTTTTCTCCCATTCGTATGAATGAGAGCCGAGGCATGCTAAAGCTTAGCACCCTTTTGTAGATCTGGGCCTTTATGAGCTACTGTATAAATTAAAAATCAGTTTGATTGTAAATAATTCAAAATATCAATGCATATACTCTCCTGTTAGTTGCCTAAAAATTAGCACAAGTGACAACAAATTTACACTTTGCATGGACCAATGCAGATGGTGAAACTTTGAACTGTATTAGCTGTTGAGCTCAAGGCTTGATTGAGATAAAAGTAACATATACTCCGGAGTCCATTTTGTCTGTCTGTGTGTCTGTCAGCTGATCCTCTGCTACTGACTTTCTAAGTGTCTCTGGTTGCTGTAGAGAACAGTCTAATGTGGACAGAACTCTGCACATGCGTGGTGCTGTATTGCGGACAATTTGACAACTCTGAATACTGCAGTACTGTGAATCGTGGAGGAAAGTACAGGAGACAAGTGTAAGTGATGGGGAACGTGAGGGAATGGGTAGACAGTGTTGTAGCTACGGGAAGGAATGGGACGAGGTAATGCTGGAAGGTAAAAGTTCAACAGTAGTCCTTAGAGTCTCAGGGATGTCCCGTAAAATCCATAATAGATAATCCTAATATCCACAGTTGGAGCATTCTCTATTTATGTGGGAAGGGACAATGATCATAAAGTAGAGGAGTCTATTTATAGGAAACATCCTAAATTAAAGTCTTCATTGAGGACATATGGAGCAAGAGTTCTTAGTTCAAAAATTGTCTTGACCTCAAGCTGTAATAGTAGTTTATTTCTATCGCCGACCTGTGATGGGGTGTTAGCCTGAAGGATCGGCATAAATATCATGGCAGCCAGACTGTGTCTATATTTCCTAAAATGCCTTGCCACAGGTAGGAAATTGAGATCCTCATCTGTACTGTTGTCTTGAAGTGCTTTCCTAATGGTGTATCTGTGGATAGCCATTCTTTCTTTCAATATCCTGCTCATTTTGCCTATATAATATAGACCACAGGGGCACTTGATAAAGTATAGTACAAAACATGTTTCACAGTTGAGGTAGTTCTTAATTTTAATTTGGTTGCCATTATGGGGGGTGGGCGAATGACTGGCCAATTTGCATGAACTGGAAGTTACATAGTTACATAGTAGATGAGGTTGAAAAAAGACGTACGTCCATCAAGTTCAACCTATGCTAAATTTAGACAACAGATACTTTATTCTATATCTATACTTACTTATTGATCCAGAGGAAGGCAAACAAAAAACCCCATTAAGGGGAAAAATTAATTCCTTCCTGACTCCAAGAATTGGCAATCGGATTAGTCCCTGGATCAACATCCTTCCCATGTATACTTATTTGGTATATCCCTGTATACCTTTCTCATCTAAAAAGATGTCCAACCTTTTTTTGAACAAATCTATTGTATCTGCCATCACAGTCTCCATGGGTAATGAATTCCACATTTTAACTGCCCTTACTGTAAAGAACCCTTTCCTTTGTTGCTGATGAAATTTCCTTTCCTCCAACCTTAAGGGATGGCCCCGAGTCCTTTGTACTGCCCGTGGGATGAATAGTTCTTTTGAAAGCTCCTTGTATTGTCCCTGAATATATTTGTATATAGTTATCATATCCCCTCTTAAATGCTTCTTTTCTAATGTAAATAAATCTAATTTTGCAAGCCTCTCCTCATAAGTTAGAATGTCCATCCCCTTTATTAATTTGGTGGCTCTTCTCCTCTGCACTCTCTCTAGTTCCATAATGTCTTTTCTTAGGATTGGTGCCCAAAATTGTACTCCATATTCAAGGCGTGGTCTTACTAATGCTTTGTAAAGGGGCTTAATTATGTTTACTTCCCTTCCATCCATTGCTCGTTTGATGCAAGATAAGATCTTGTTTGCCTTTGCAGCTACTTCATGACATTGGGCACTATTGCTAAGCCTGCTGTCTACAAGCACTCCTAAATCCTTCTCCATCAAGGATTCCCCCAATATATCTCCATTTAATTTGTAAGTCGCCTTTTTATTCTTGCATCCCAAATGCATAACCTTACATTTATCTGTATTAAACCTCATTTGCCATTTACCTGCCCATGTTTCCAGTCTCTCCAAGTCCTTCTGAAGAGAAATTACATCCTGCTCTGATTCTATTACCTTACACAATTTAGTATCATCAGCAAAGATGGAGACTTTGCTCTCGATCCCAAACTCAAGGTCATTAATAAACAAGTTAAAAAGCAGGGGTCCCAGTACCGATCCTTGAGGTACTCCACTCACGACTTTAGCCCAACCTGAAAAAGTTCCATTTATGACAACCCTCTGTTGTCTGTCCTTTAATCAGTTTTCAATCCAGTTGCATATATTATTACTGAGTCCAATTTTCTTTATTTTGTACACCAACCTCTTGTGTGAAACCGTATCAAAAGCCTTTGCAAAATCTAAGTAGACCACATCAACTGCATTACCCTGGTCTAAATTCCTACTTACCTCCTCAAAGAAACAAATAAGGTTAGTTTGGCAAGATCTATCCCTCATAAATCCATGCTGACTATTACTAATAATTTTGTTTTCCATTAGGTATTCCTGAATATTATCCCGTATTAAACCTTCAAGTAGTTTCCCTACTATTGAAGTCAGGCTTACAGGTCTGTAATTCCCGGGTGTGATCTAGCTCCCCTTTTAAATATAGGCACCACATCTGCTTTACGCCAATCTTGTGGTACTGAGCCTGTGGAAATGGAGTCCTTGAATATTAAATATAATGGTTTTGCTATTACTGAGCTTAACTCCTTCAGAACTCTTGGATGTATGCCATCGGGGTCAGGTGCCTTATTTACTTTAATTTTTTCAAGTCGCTTATGAACTTCTTCCTCAGTTAACCAATTGGTCATTAATATGGAGGTTGTGGGTTCCTCCTGTGGCGCTACTATTGAACTTGATTCTTCCCTGGTAAACACAGAGGCAAAGAATTTGTTTAATACCTCTGCTTTTTCCTTATCTCCAATAATATGCCTACGCATCTCACACTGAAAGGGTCCTATATTTTCTTTTCTCATTTTTTTGTTATTAAGGTACTTAAAGAACTTTTTAGGGTTGACATTACTTTCTATTGCAATCTTTTTTTCATTATCCATTTTTGCTAATTTAATTGCCCTTTTGCAATTTTTGTTACATTCCTTATAATTCTGATACGATGTCTCTGTCCCTTCTGACTTAAAGAATCTAAACGCCTTCCTCTTCTTGTCCATTTCCTCCCCTACCTGTTTATTTAGCCAAATTGGTTTTGACTTATTTCTTTTATACTTATTACCCAAGGGTATACACTGATAAGTGTGCTTTTCTAACAATGTTTTAAAGACTGCCCATTTATCTTCTACATTTTTCCCTGCAAAAACATCATCCCATTGTATTACTACTAGATTAGACCTCAGTTTATTAAAATCTGCCTTTCTAAAGTTTAAAGTCTTTGTTGAACCCAAGTAATCTGTTTTTTGATAATTTATTTCAAATGAGACCATGTTATGATCACTGTTACCCAAATGTTCCAGGACTTGAATATTTGTTATTACTTCTACATTGTTTGATATGACCAAATCCAGAAATGCCCCTCTCCTGGTTGGTTCCTCAAAAAGATAGTAGAAGAATTTGGTTCATTCTATGGCTCCCTGTATAATGGGAAGAAAGTGGCACATAATAGTAAAACGAGCAGGGCTTTGAGATATTTCTTATCCAGCTCAAAACTAGAGAGATTGACAGTGAGTGACAGGAATAGGCTGGGAGCTGACTTCACCTTAGAAGAAATTTCCCAAGCCATCAAAGAAATTAAATCATCCAAGGCATCTGGGCCAGATGGTTTCTCAGTGTTATATTATAAGAAATTCGTTAAAACCCTTGCCCCAAGGCTGCTCCGCATGTTTAACGTGATTTTAGCGGGAGCCCCGATTCCCGGAGACATGTTGCGAGCGTCAATATCACTAATACACAAGCCTGGGAAGGATCCGCTGAACTGTAAAAGTTACAGGCCAATATCCTTAATCAATACAGATATTAAAATCTATGCTAAATTACTGGCCAACAGATTAAATCTAATCCTACCCAGACTAATACACCCAGATCAAGTCGGCTTTATCAAAGGGAGGCAGGCAGCGGATAATACCCGACGATTTATTGATCTGCTAGAATTGGCAAACAACAACAACAAAAAAAGTATATTATTAATTCTGGATGCGGAAAAAGCCTTTGATAGGATAGACTGCCCATATCTCAAAGAGACGCTCGCGCATTCGGTTTCGGGAAGTGGGTGAGTGGAGCGATTATGTTGCTGTACTCAGGCCCATCAGCCAGGGTCATAAATCAGGGCTTTCCCTCACTCCCTTTTCAAATTCAAAGTGGCACTAGACAGGGGTGCCCATTATCTCCCCTCCTGTTCGCCCTGTGTATCGAACCCCTGGCAGCACACATCCGTGATAACCCGGATATCTCAGGGTTAAACGCTTATTCTCAAACACATAAGACGGCCCTGTGTGCAGATGATATCCTCTTAATCATTTCTGAACCCCGTACCTCCCTACCAAACCTATTCGACCTACTAGACAGATTCTCAAAAGTCTCTGGTTTCAAAATAAATCAATCCAAATCTGGAGCTCTGAATATCAATCTACCTAGACATACAGAGAAACTATTGAAATTGAACTTTAGCTTCTATTGGCAAAAGCCAATATAAGATATTTTTGGATTCAAATCACAAAAGATGCAAAAAGCATCTATAATGCAAATTATCCCAACCTAATTCGGACATTAAAAAAAGATCTTTCCAGATGGTCATCCAAGAAGATTTCTTGGATAGGTAGGATACATAGCGTTAAAATGAATCTCCTTCCCCGTATCCTATATCTCTTCCAAACATTACCAGTGCCACTCAAACTGAAGGATATACTCTCACTTCAGTCTGAAATATCTAACTTTATCTGGAAAGGGAAAAAACCGAGAGTCAATAAATTGAATATGCAAAGACCTGTTATAGCGGGCGGCCTAGCGGTACCCTGCCTGTTATCATATTACCATATTACAAAGCGGCCCAATTAGGTCAAATCGTTCAATGGCATTCCGACCCTAAATTGAAAAGGTGGGTGGAATTAGAAGGTACTGCTTGTTCCCCATTGGAACTGAGCAGCCTAATTTGGCTACCTAAAAATACGCGAAGACACATTGCTCTGCCATTCACCTCAATGACTAACTCCTTATCGGTCTGGGAAGCTTCGAAGCTAAAGCACTCGCTCACATCAGGAAGCTCACTGATGTCCCCCATTTGGAACAACCCTAGGTTTGCACCCGGCCTAATTGGTAATACTGGATCAATCTGGAGATCAAACGGATACAATAGAATCAAAGATCTGGAGGGCTACAACCTAAAAAATTAAAACATTTGATCTTATCAGATGAGAGAAAAATATCCCTCATACAGAATTCTTTAAATATCTCCAGATCAGCGCATTCTACAACAAATTTGCCCCATATCCCCCTATGACGAAATTTGAAAAGCTCTGTCGAATTGAAACTGACACAAAGGGACTTATTTCTACGATTTACGGCAAAGTAATCGATTCAAAAGCTCTCAATCAGCAAACCCCGTCATTTTGGAATCAATGGGAGTTAGATCTAGGGGAATCCCTAGAAGACGAGGATTGGAACACCATATTCCTAGCGGCAGCCAAAAGCTCCATTTGCACTACACTAAAGGAGAACGAATATAAAGTTCTTATGAGATGGTACCTCACCCCACTCAAATTATCTAAGGTTGTCCCAGGCTCCTCCCCGTTGTGCCCTAAACAATGTGGAGGAACGGCTGACTTACTCCATATGCTGTGGTCTTGCCCGCGTATATCCCAAATATGGGAAAAGATCAGGAATTGGATTCAGAGGATTTTTGACCTTACTATTCCACCTGACCCCTGGCTGTTCCTTTTGAACAGACCTCTAAAAGGTCTATCAAAATCACATAATAAATTAATTGCGCATTTTGCAATTGCAACAAGGTGCGAGATTGCAGCACTATGGAAAAGCCCCGATATACCAATTATCCCAAAGATTCGGAATCGAATTTGGTTTATTTGCCAGATGGAAAAATTAACTAGTTTAGTTAACGACACTAGCGACAATTTTCTCAAAGTCTGGTTACCTTGGCTGGCACAGACAGATATCCCCGGGGTTGAGCGTAACACAATCTGGCTCTAATAGTATGAGATGCATTCTCCTTTGGGAGAGAGAGCCCACAAACCCACCCAACAAAACAATCCTATCATCCATAGGTATCAGGGTTGATACCAGAAGAAGCCGATACTGCTCCTCCCCTCCCTTCCCTACCTATACCCTATTCCTCCTTCCGCCCTCCCCCATCCATCCGAATTAATCCCCCCCAACCTTTTTTTTTTTTGTCACCCCCCGTTTACTTACACCTTTGTCTTCCCCAAGACACATGACTAAGTAGGGCTCGAAAAAGCCATGTGTAGCCAAGATATACGAACCATGTATTTCTCCCCATGATTGTATTGATTGTAATGAATATGTATTAATGCACAAAACGGCCACGGAATGTCTTTCCTGTATAACATGCATATTTGATGTCAATAAAATTCAAGTTATAAAAAAAAAAAAAAGAGGTAGCAGAGGGGAGAAAGAAGTTCAAAGAAAAAAACAAGTAAAATTAATGAGGGAGAACAAAACAGTATTTTTAATTTATCTACCTTTGCTCTCACAACAGAACATATGAATGTTCAAGTGGCTCTATTATTTTTGACCTATTCATTGATCTACACAGATTTACAAGAAAACTAACTCTAAAAATATTTTTTTTTTTAAATAGAAACAAAACTGTATCCATTTATGACATGAAGTCCTAGCAAAAGGAAAGAGTATATCTTTCATCCATAGCAGCTCTCCTAGAGGAAAATTAGGGTTTTGATGAAGCATTTGATCAGATGGGGGAAGGTTTCAATTTAGAAACAACTATACATTCCAAATGTAAACCAAAGTCAACCTTCTATGGGTCAGAATGTTGAGGTATTTCACCAATTAGTTTTAAAAGACTTGGTGAAACTATGTGAAAACCAAAATAGAACAACTCCAAATATAACACAAAAAGAGAAAAAGCTCTAGAAGAACTAAAAAGCAATACAAATATAGTTATTCATCAGCTGACAAAGTTGTTGTACAAGACAAGAATGACTATGTCAATGAAGCAGTACGATTCTAGGGGATGTTAACTCATATTTATTAATTCATTCTGACCCAGTTTTATAGTTTTATCATTTCAAGACAAGCTAGTAAACCTGCTAAAAGAGAATATGGTTAATGAGATTTTAAATACATCAGAATTCAAATTCCTTAACACAGCACACCCAAGAACACCCTTGATGTACCATCTACCCAAGATCCACAAAAGCCTAGTCAATCCCTCTGGAAGACCCATCATTTTGGGAATTGAATCCATTACAGTACGTCCAACCAGTCTGAATATGTAGACTCTTTTCTAAAAATATATGTGAAAAAACTTACAATCATACCTAAGAGAAACAAAACATGTGTTAGAGCTGATAAAAAACCTGGAATGGGCAGATGACCTTGTTTGGGTTACATGTTATGTCACTACTCTATATACATGTATTGCACATGATAAGGGAATTGATGCAATTGACTATTTTTGGAGACAGGATCCTTTGATAGTTACAAAACAAAGAGAGTTCGTTTTAAAAATCATAAATTTTATTTTAAAACACAATTATTTTATTTTTGAGGGAAAATTTTATTTGCAAACGTGCAGAACAGCTATGGGGAATAAGTTTGCAAATTTATTCATGGGACAATAGGAAGATCAAAATATTTAGAACAATAATCCCATTGCCGAAAACATCTTTTTATACAGAAGGTTTGTAGATGATCTTTTAATTATATGGAAAGGAAGTGTGGAAGACCTATACAAGTTTTATTTATTCCTTAATAATAATGATGTAAATTTGGGGTTCACCTATGAACACAGTACGGTTTCTATCAATTATCTGGATCTGGTTTTATTTAGTGAGGTGAAACAGAGGATATTGCTGCTCACCAAATGTATACAAAATATATACGTATAGATAGGAGGTGTATACGGGAAATAACAACATATATCGAGGCAGGGAAGGGTTAAAGAGAAAAACCCAAAATAATTCCTATTTGCACTCACCTATACTATTAAATGGTAAGGAAAGATTCAATCCCTGGGTAAAAACCCATATACCATTTAGTGATATACAATAAAATAGTTTAATAAACAGTTATGCAAAGACAAATACAAATTGTTAAAAGAAACAGGGAGTGGGTGCAGAGAGTGGAGTGCTCAATCTGACCTTGTATAGTCAGCATACAGCTATCAGCAACAAATACCTATTGGTATATCATATCAGGCTAATGCATAAACCCTCCTATTGTGCACACGTTCTTGCATGCTACAAGTGGTGTATGTATACCATAGTCATGGAAAGGACCTCTAACACATCCAACCTGTATGTAGCTAGCGTATATGTCCTATCTCAAAGGAAATTGTGCTGTACTGCACCAGTAGTTAAGAGCTGGATTCTGCCAGTGTCTCTAAGTTACACAGCAGCTGCCTCCTAAATCAGGGAATGTGTTGTGGGTCTCCCTTAGAAGTATCCCCTCTGTTATCTCAGATTCCCCCCATGTAGAGTCCTGACATACAAGCCTCCAGGCCGGAGACAAACCATCAATCAGTACGTATATAGCGTTGTCAATAAGGCAGCAGGACAGCTCTGCAGTACGGTGTAGAAATCTACAATCCCCCGCTGCAGTGTTAGCTCAGCCATATACAACCTGGTATCTTGGGCAGAAGTAGCTTGCACGATACTCTCCGCTCCGCACTCACTGATGACGTCACCGGTGTGACGTCATAAAAACCGACGATCGATTCGCGCGCCTGCGCTTTGTCAAGGTAGGAAAGAGTATCTCACAATAGGAGGGTTTATGCATTAGCCTGATATGATATACCAATAGGTATTTGTTGCTGATAGCTGTGTGCTGACTATACAAGGTCGGATTGAGCACTCCACTCTCTGCACCCACTCCCTGTTTCTTTTAACAATTTGTATTTGTCTTTGCATAACTGTTTATTAAACTATTTTATTGTATATCACTAAATGGTATATGGGTTTTTACCCAGGGATTGAATCTTTCCTTACCATTTAATAGTATAGGTGAGTGCAAATAGGAATTCTTTTTGGGTTTTCTCTTTAACCCTTCCCTGCCTCGATTTATTTAGTGAGGATAAGAGGATTTTAACTAATACTCATTTTAAAACAGTCGAATCCGACAGCTACCTCGATTACAGGAGTAATCATTCCAAATCCTGGAAAAATAATATACCCTATGGACAATTTTTAAATGTACGAAGGAACTGTACAAAAGACAGATTTTGAGGAAAAAGCTATAACATTCAAAACCAAATTATTGCAGAAAGGCTACTGGAGTGAAAATATTGACAAAGCCATGGGAAGAGTTAGAGAGCAGGAAAGACTTATCCTATTGGAACAAAAAGCAAATTCAATACCAAAAGAGAAAGAGCAGGAACATTGTCTCTTTATTACCAAATACAATGGGGCTGCAAATAAAATTTTAAAAAGTGATCCATAAACACTGGGATACTATCCTAAATGACCCGATTTTAGGCAATACGATTAATGAAAAACCCATGGTCATTTTTAAAAGAGCAAAAAATCTAAAAAAAACATCCTGGCACCAAGTCAATTAAGGAAGGAAAAAATAAATCAGACAATGGACAATATCCCTATAGATATGTGGCTCGCAATATGCCTGCCAAGTTGTTACAAGTGTGGTCGAATAAACTGTTTGACATGAAAACATTTGGTAAATAGAAGTAAAGATTTCACATCAAAGGTCACAGGGGAAAGGTTTAAAATCAAGGAATTTATAAATTGCAACACATCATATGTGGTTTATTTTTTGACCTGTTCTTGTGGCCTACAATATGTGGTATGGATGAAAAGGAGCCTCAAAGAAAGGTTTGTAGAACATAGAAGGAATGGTCATCGGGTCCCAAGACATTTTCTTAATGTTCACAATAAAAATTACAATGAGATCTCAGTTGTGGTTATAGAACACATTAATACAGGATCCATGAGAGGAGACAGCCTCCTAAGGAAACAGGAAACCTATTGGATCTTCAAATTGCAAACATTACAGCCGAGAGGTTTGAATGAAGATCTGTTGGCTTTCCAATGAGAAGAACCGTTTTACACATTTTAACCACGTCTGCATGCCAAACCCCTCTCCCCCCTCTTTTTACTAGACACATTTGGGTTTGTTTATTCAAACACCTCCTTTGCTATTGTTACGCCGGTGCTGCCCGCAGACCAGACCCGTCCCCTGAGCTGAAGGGGGAAGTGGTAATACACGCACCCGCAGCAAAGGGAGCGTGTCCGGAGTGTGGTATAAAGCGTTGCCAGGCCAGGTGTAGTAAGGTAGACCATACTTGCCGGTACCGGTTGTAGAGATAGAGTGAAGAATGCCTTGCCGAAGTCAGGGAGTGGAGAGTGGAGATTGGTCGTAGTCCAAGCCGTGTTCAAAGGGTTACCAGAGAGGGCGTTGTCCAAGGAGTGCCGAGATCGAGAGCCAGAGGGGTAGTCGTACAAGCCGCGTCAGAACCTGTGAAAACACTGAGAGAATCCAGAAGTACTTCCATACAGAGACTATGTCGAGCAAAGACTGAGAGCAGAGAGGAGCTAGATAAAGCAGGAAGGTCCAATTAGGAACGGAGGCGGGACAGGAAGAGCTACAGGGTGACACTGCACATTGGTGCAGGCATAACAGGCCAGGTGAGTCTTGTTGGTAACCTGAGTATGCACGTGCTGTGTGCGGGGGCGGAGCCTGAGGTCCGGGGGACGGGAATAAGAGTGTGCAGACTGAGCGTGCTCCGTAACTCGTGTACGTGTGTGAAGCAAGCCAGTGGATGGTGCAAGTGTGTGTGCAGGAGGGCGTGGGCGCGCACGGCGCCGAGCAGAGGAATCGCCGAGGGGAGTGATCCCGCGACGGCGGCAGGGGCGAGGAGCCGTGGAGGCCGGTAAGGCAGGATTGTTTTGTGTGTCCCGGGGCTCACTGCGGGGAGGGAGTGCTCTGTGTGGGGAGAGAGGAGAACGCCGATTCCTGACAGTACCCCCCTCTTCAGGAACGGCCTCAGGACGGTCCAAGAACGGTTTCTCTGGAAACTTTTTCCTGAAGGACTTAAGAAGGGCCGGGACATGAATGTCCTTTGAAGGTACCCAGGATCTCTCTTCAGGGCCATAGTCCTTCCACTGTACCAAGAACTGGAGCTGACCCCTGGATAGGCGAGAATCCAAAAGAGAGTGAACTTCGTATTCCTTGTTATTTTGTCCAGTAATGGGATCCGGTTTACGAGTCTGATCTGGAAAGAAGTGACTGGAGATAAATGGTTTTAAGAGGGACACATGAAAGACATTGGGAATCTTCATACTGGGTGGTAGTTGGAGCCGGAATGCCACGGGATTGATTTGTTCATAAATAGGGAAGGGACCCAGGAACTTAGGTGCCAGTTTAGGAGATGGTACCTTGAGGTGGATATTCTTAGAGCAGAGCCATACCAAATCCCCTGGTTTGTAACTGGGCGCCGAACGACGACGACGATCGGCCTGTAGTTTCGATCTGCGGGAGGAGTTGAGAAGGGTAGACTGAATCCGGCACCATGCGGTTTGGAGGGAAGAAATGCGTTCATCTACGGCTGGTACTCCAGAAGGAATGTTGGGGATGGGAATACAGGGAGGGTGGAACCCATAATTTATTAAGAAGGGCGACTCCCGGGTGGACACGTTTTTGGCAGAATTGACGGCATACTCTGCCCAAGAGAGGAGTTGAGCCCAATCATCCTGGAAATCGGATATAAAACATCTCAGGTACTTCTCTAGGGATTGATTGATTCTCTCCGTTTGTCCATTGGACTGAGGATGATAGGCGGAAGCGAAAGAAGAAGAGATGCCCAATCTCTTCATGAAAGCTCTCCAAAATTTGGATACGATCTGAGAACCTCTGTCAGAAACAATGGACGAAGGAATCCCATGAATCCGGACAATCTGCTCCGTAAAGATATCAGCAAGGGCGGGGGAGGTGGGTAATCCTTTAAGTGGAATGAAATGGGACATCTTTGATAACCTGTCCACGACCACCAAGATAGTGTTCATTCCTCTGGACCTGGGCAACTCCACGATGAAGTCCATAGAAATGTGGGACCAAGGGCGGTCGGGAACTGGAAGAGGTAACAGAAAACCATGAGGCTTTTGACGGAGAGTCTTGCTTTGAGCGCACGTTGGGCAGGCGCGGGTAAACTCCAGAATATCTTGAGATATCCTTGGCCACCAGAAATTCCGACGAATGAGATCAGTAGTCTTCTTAAAACCTGTACGACCTCCAGATTTAGATGAGTGACCCCAAGACAGGACCTCTGGAACAAATTTGGAAGGTACGAAGAGTTTGTTGTCAGGAACCACCAAGTCCTTGGGAATGCGTCTCTGGGAGTGAAAAATCTTGTCAAGATTCTTGAAAGAAGACATGGCGAGAATCCTCTCTTGTGGAATGATAGTCTCCAAAGATTCCTCTGGCCTCTCTTCAGAAGAATGTATTCGGGAGAGTGCGTCTGCCTTTACGTTCTTGGTCCCGGGGATATAGGAAAGGTGAAAATCGAATCGAGAAAAAAAAAGAGCCCAACGAGCCTATCGTGGACCAAGGCGTTGAGCGTTCTCTATGTAAAGAAGGTTCTTGTGGTCCGTGAGAATAGTAAACGGCTCTTTTGACCCCTCCAGCAGGTGTCTCCACTCTTGAAGAGCCATCTTCACGGCCAGAAGTTCCCTGTTACCCACGTCATAGTTCCTCTCGGCAGATGAGAATTTCTTGGAAAAATATGCACAGGGATGTAACTTATCTTGGGGCGTGGGTCTCTGAGAAAGAACGGCACCAGCGCCGCAATCAGAAGCATCGACCTCCAGGACGAAGGGAAGTTCAATGTTGGGATGATGGAGAATAGGTGCGGATATAAAGGCTTCCTTGAGTGTCTCGAAGGCGGAGGTGGCTTCGGATGACCAAGCAGAAGGATCAGCTCCTTTTTTGTGAGCGCAGTAAGGGGTGCCACAATGGTGGAAAAACTCTGTATAAACTTACGATAATAATTAGCGAATCCTAAAAACCGTTGTATGGCCTTAAGAGAATTGTGTCTTGGCCATTCAGTGACTGCTTGAAGTTTACCGGAGTCCATCATAAACCCCTCATCGGAAATGATGTACCCCAGGAATGGTGTAGAGGTCTGATGAAAGGTGCACTTCTCCAGATTGGCGTATAAATGGTGTTCACGGAGACAGGAAAGGACGTAGGAGGTGTGGCGTATATGGTCCTGGAGATCTTTGGAAAAAATCAGGATATCATCCAAGTATACAATAACAAAAATATTGAGTACCTTACGAAAGACGTCGTTGATGAAATCCTGGAAGACAGCGGGAGCATTACATAAGCCAAAAGGCATTACCAGATATTCGTAGTGTCCACTACGCGTGTTGAAGGCCGTCTTCCATTCATCCCCCTTCCTGATGCGCACCAGGTTATAGGCACCACGTAGATCCAACTTGGAAAAAATCTTGGCCCCCTGTAATTTATCGAACAGTTCGGTAATAAGGGGAAGGGGGTAACGATTTTTAACAGTTATGTGGTTCAAACCCCTGTAGTCGATGCAAGGCCTCAACGACCCGTCCTTTTTCTTGACGAAGAAAAACCCAGCCCCTGCTGGGGAATTGGAGTGACGAATAAAGCCTTTCTTGAGATTCTCCTGGATATATTCATCCATAGCGTGAGATTCTGGTAACGACAAGGGGTAGGTCTTGGACTTGGGTAGGGAGTAACCTGGAAGTAGATCGATCGGACAATCGTAAGTCCTGTGTGGCGGCAAGAGGTCTGACTGTACCTTATTGAAAACGTCCCGGAATTGATGGTAAACGGAAGGTAGAATAACTTCGGGAACAGAGGTATTGGCCAGCAGTTGATGAGTCTCGCCTGACCTCGGCCTCCAGGAAATGGGAGCAGAGGAAGTCCAGTCAATGAGAGGATTGTTCAGCTGTAGCCAAGGAAGACCAAGGGTGATGGGTATCCCATGAGCGTGAATGGCATCGAGAACTAAGATCTCCTTGTGCAGATGTGAGGACAGAAGCAAGGGAGCCATCTCTAAGGAGGTGTGGGCTGGGGTAAGGGGACGTCCATCGATACCGACAAGTGCGATGGGAACCTTCTTCCTCATGAGTGGTATGCGGTTTACCCTGGCGAATTCAAGATCCACGAAGTTTCCTCCAGCTCCTGAGTCAATGAAAGCGGCGGTAGAAGTCTTGAACTTATCGCCTGAAAGGGAGACTGGAAATGTAAGTTTCTTAGGGAGTTCACCTTTAGAAAGGGGACGTGAAGACATTACACCCAGAGAGAGCCCCTCTGTACTCACTGGGTGTTCCCGTTTCCCGGACGCAGTGGACACTCCCGAACCAGATGTTCCATGGATCCGCAGTAGAAACACAATCCCCCGGCGTGGCGGAACTGCCGTATCGGTGTGCGGATGTGTTGTACCCCCAATTGCATTGGCTCAGGCAACTCCATTGCAGGACGAAGAGATGTGGTAGCACTTGGGGGAGCAGGAGTGTTGCTCGGAATACTGGAGAACGGAACTTGAAAGTTATGGAAGTGAGTGCGCTGGCGCTCTGAGCGGCGTACCTGGATACGTTGATCCACTCGGACGGCCAAATCAATGAGGACCTCCAATTGATCCGGCCTGGATTGGCGAGAGAGTTCATCCTTGATGGGATCCGCCAGACCCTGCCAGAATACGGAGACGAGAGCCTCTTGTCCCCAGTTAGTCTTGGCTGCTAGAGTCCGGAATTCCACAGCATACTGTGTAACCATTCGCCATCCCTGAGTGATCTGGAGGAGAGAAACCGATGCCATCTCCCGACTAGCGGGAGAATCGAATACACGTTGAAATTCGGCTTTAAATGCCGGGTAATCTTGGGTAAGATCAGAACGTCGCTCCCAAACCGGGGAAGCCCACGCCAGGGCGCTGCCAGTGAGGAGGTTATAAATGTAGGCTACCTTCTTGTGATCAGTATTGTAGAGATGGGGAGCCGTTTCAAACTGCACCTCACACTGGTTTAGGAAACCCCTACAATCTTGCGGTTCACCTGCATAAGGCTTGGGGGGAGGAATCCTTACATCTGAGCTGCTAACTGTGCTTGCGGAGTGGGGGCTTACATCTGGCGAGGTCGCGGTCGGTACACGGTCTGTGAGTACTGCGACCTGGCATGCAAGTGTCACAATTTCATCCGCCATGGCCTGGTTTTGCTGAAGCAGATTGGAGAGAAACTGTTGAAGTTCGGTCTGGTCTGCGCCTTGTGGGCTCGACATAATGTTATGCCGGTGCTGCCCGCAGACCAGACCCGTCCCCTGAGCTGAAGGGGGAAGTGGTAATACACGCACCCGCAGCAAAGGGAGCGTGTCCGGAGTGTGGTATAAAGCGTTGCCAGGCCAGGTGTAGTAAGGTAGATAATACTTGCCGGTACCGGTTGTAGAGATAGAGTGAAGAATGCCTTGCCGAAGTCAGGGAGTGGAGAGTGGAGATTGGTCGTAGTCCAAGCCGTGTTCAAAGGGTTACCAGAGAGGGCGTTGTCCAAGGAGTGCCGAGATCGAGAGCCAGAGGGGGTAGTCGTACAAGCCGCGTCAGAACCTGTGAAAACACTGAGAGAATCCAGAAGTACTTCCACAGAGACTATGTCGAGCAAAGACTGAGAGCAGAGAGGAGCTAGATAAAGTAGGAAGGTCCAATTAGGAACGAAGGCGGGACAGGAAGAGCTACAGGGAGACACTGCAGATTGGTGCAGGCATAACAGGCCAGGTGAGTCTTGTTAGTAACCTGAGTATGCCCGTGCAGTGTGCGGGGGCGGAGCCTGAAGTCCGGGGGACGGGAATAAGAGTGTGCAGACTGAGCGTGCTCCGTAACTCATGTACGTGTGTGAAGCGAGCCAGTGGATGGTGCAGGTGTGTGTGCAGGAGGGCGTGGGCGTGCCCGGCACCGAGCAGAGGAATCGCCGAGGGGAGTGATCCCGCGACGGCGGCAGGGGCGAGGAGCCGTGGAGGCCGGTAAGGCAGGATTGTTTTGTGTGTCCCGGAGCTCACTGCGGGGAGGGAGTGCTCTGTGTGGGGAGCGAGGAGAGCGCCGATTCCTGACAGCTATACATGATTTACCCATCTGTCCTTTAATATTCAAACCTTTGGGGTTTCAATTGAATAAGTATTATATTGTTGTATACAATTGTGAATCCACATAGTGGTAATATGTAATTATACTCTAGTCTCATCCACACTTCCTAAACAAATAATTTAAAAAAATTATAATCATATTTGAAATATTCCCCCCCTTTTTATCCCTACTTTTTAGCACTTTTTACATATTTTTATACACAGTATTTTTAACCATTTTATCAAATTTTAATAATTTCCATTTTTTTTACCCTTTTAACTTACTTATTTAAGTAATTTACACACATCTAGTAGTTGTTCAATACTTTTTTATATGAACATCAAATATCAAGACTTTTTTTTACCTATTACTGTACACAGAATGTTTTGAAATAAAGCATATAGCCCTTCCTAGAAACCATAAATCGAGAATATTCATCCATTTTTAAAAGCCACCTTGTGAATCAACATCGAACTTCAGAGTAATTTTTACAATTAATAGCATTATCTAATTACAATATGTTGATAATTACGTAAGAAATGTAGGGAGCATATATAATACCTTTTAAATAATATACAAAATGTATTCCTAGTAATAACAAATGTTTTTTAACATAAAGCAGAGAATAGTTAATTAAAATTTTCAAAGTAGCCTCATTAAAACAATTAGGCAATAAAGCATCATGGTGTAAAATATATTGATGCCACACAATTTCCCTTTTTATTTTGTAATAAGTGATAATTGCAAAAATATGTCTGTTTAATAGAAGAATGACACACAGCAGAAAATTATTTTTTAATGAATGGCATAGGTTTATTAATTACATGTGCAAAGAGTCACCAGCACACTGTTAATATCACAAAAATATTTTTGTTGTTCCTTTATTAACTTTTCTGTAAATTATTGTTTATGACTTGAATCATACATCATACTGCTGGCTTATTCTGATTAAAAGTATCCCAGGGATTAAAACACCTTTCCGTAAATGACAGCTGATAGTATTTTGTCAATCAAACCAAGGGGTATTTTATCAGTGAGAGTAATCCTTCCCAGTATCCCTAAAGAAGCCAATCACGTTGCCAAAACGCATAGGAAGAGGAACCTACTATAGGGTCACCACTCAATGAACGACTGAGCAAATACTATTTCTTGAGCTTTACCAGCTAATTGCGGGACTCAATGTGCCTAAACCAGAGAAAATAAGCCAGCCTAGAGATGATATCCACCACACACGGGCAAGCGTTACATCCGGTGACTGCCCTGAGTCAGTTGTCACTTCTGGGTACCCGGAGGAGAAGGAGAAAGCACCAGCCAGCTGCAGCTGCTGTAAACAGCAAAGCACCAGGACAGAAGGGGTCGACTAAGGATCCAACCCAGAAGACCACTACACTGGCCCAGCTGAGCAGCGCAGTATAGAACGGCATGCCAGCCTCTCCTCCCCTCCGCCCTTCCACCCTTCTACCACTGACGGAGAACGGAGAAGATTAATTGGCTGTGGGTTAGGAAACGTCTGCTATTGGCACATCTGCCGCAGCCACATCAACCAGGCAAAGTCTTTGTTTTTGTTTTCATTATTTTATTTTTCACTAATAATTGTTCACATCACTTTATTGTTCATTTGTATATGTATTCACATTGCCATTTTTTTTCATATATAATGGCACTTTTACAGTATTCATGCTCTTTTGCGCTTCTTTACATTTATCTCCTTGATGTTCCATTTCTGCAGGAAAATGAAATGACCCAACTGTTTCCTTGAGAAAACTTGTCGAGCATAATTTCAGTTTGTTGATAGTAAATCTTTAAAATGTTGGTATAAGGTCAAACTTCCTATTGTGAGTTGGCAGTCCAATTGAAGCATAATGACTAACATTGTTTACATAACACCAGTTAGTGAGTCCACTTGGAATATAAAATGACAGTTAATAAGGTAATTATCATATAGGATTTCAAACCATGCAGTCTGCTTACTGCCAAAAACAAAATGTGACATGATCAGCTCAGTGTCAAACTGGTGACAAAGAATCTAATGTGTACCTTTAGTAAAATGTGGTGATATAAAGCGCCACATACAGTGGCGGCCGAGCTGAGTCTTCAGCGGCCGCCACCGCAATGTGCGTCCAGACGCGGCTGGGGTTTTTTTTTCTCCCGCCGCGTGCCGCGCGTCACTGATGCGCGGTCACGCGTGCCAGGGTGCGTGCGCATGTGGCGCGCATGCCCAGGGTTCCCCAAAGGGGATGTGGGAAGCAGGGGGATGTGGGAAGCAGAGGGGGACCCAGGGGACCCAGAGAAGCAGGGCAGAGCAGAGGCAGAGGTCGCGAGGGGAGGTGAAGGATGCAGGGAAGATGTGGCTGGCGCTCGGCCAAGTTCGGCGCCAGCCCGAAAACAGCCGCGGGACAAGACGGGTAAGTGTAAGACTGAAGCTGGCCGCAGAAGTACATACATAGGTGAATGGGCTGTAAGATGTCTTGTGGCACAGCACTGCTTAGTAAATATGGCCCCAAAGTGCAGGTAATGTTTCACACAAGGTTATGATATCATACTGTAACATGTCAGTGTATGTACATAGACAGCTAAAACATACCACAGCTTGAAAAAAATGCATTTTTTAATAAAACTATAAAAAAAATGAATCCTCCATTAAATAATTATTTGACCCTAATACATGTCATATCATTCTTAATATGTTGCAATTTTTTGCTAAATAAGGGCAACATTTGTTAGTTCTAGAAACATTTACAAAAAAACATTTTAACATTTAAAAAAAAAAAAAAAATCAAGAAGTTTGCATATCTCTACTTGTTGAATATTTCTAGTAGTATATGTAACTGCCAGTACTGGGTTGTACATATGTAAACGATAGAACAATGTTCCTTAGATTGCATATTTAATGTAAATATTTCCTCTGCTATTTAATAGTGCTAGTAAGAGCGTTGGAAGCTCTATGATCAGGGGAATTAGAGGAAATGCTCATTAACAGGTCTAATGATTAAAATATTGATTAATTAGCCAAGCATTGATTAACAATCACACTATATCAACTACAAAGGTTCTAATTACAGTCCCATTATTACAAAGATTAACCTGTTCTCTCTTGTCACTTGTGATGAATAAGAACTATTTTTATTAAGTAGGTTTTGGATTTATGACCTGTAAAATTTTAATAGGGAGAGAACAGAGGATGTCGTGTGCGGTTTGACTTTCTAGTCACTGAGGGACTTACATCTACTGTCTGTACTAAACCAAAGGTACAGAAAGTTCAGATGCGATGTGAACACCGAGGGATTAAAGCCCTAACAACTCTATAATTATGAAACAGAAATACATTTACATTGGCTTTCAATCTATTTTCCAAAGTACTATTTCTGGATCCTATTGTTTCATGAACAATAACATTTCTATGAATTCGACATACAATAGCTTATTGATTTGTCTTTTAAGGTTATGTATGCATAACTTTAAAGGTGAAATATATTCTATGTATTCAAGGAAAGATATTAAAACCCAACTCCCACAAACTGTCTTCTACCATAAGCTCTTTCATTTTTCACAGGTTGTGAGGAAGACAATCACTCTGAGGTCCTCTATTTTATCAAAAAAACGAAGCTTATGCTTTGATTGACAGCTTTATCAAATTTGTAGGTTTGAACACAATGCAGCTGATACTGTACCTGGTCTACATCTGAATTTCTGTTTGATTTAATGAGTTTTCGCTGAAGCTAAAGTATTTGGGGGTCTGAACGTTTGCAGACAAACAGGAACAGATGCTGGCTGGGATTCCTCAAGCCCTAATGTGGGGTGTTGTATCCCAATCTGGTGGTAACTGCCATTCAAGTCAATGGCAGTTAAAGCCGGATCAGGGATTTTCTTGCATTTTTCTGCCAAAAATCTGTTTTGCAGTGTAAAATCTGTAAACAGATTTGGTCGGTTTTAATCTATACGGATTCATCAATATATGTCATTGGATACCATCCATTGACGGGTTTATAGTATTCAGTCAGCGGATTCAGCCACTCATTGGCGGATTCTTAAAAATCCACCAATGGATTTCAAAATCCGCGGACTGTGTTGCCAATAATAATAAAAAAATCTGCAAAACGTTAATTGCTCTTTTTGAGGTTGTTCCACTGAAATCCACGGGCCAAAGGAATTGGCCGATCTCTAGGTGTAACACCCCGCATCATGGCCTGATGAATCCCAGCCTTTATTAGATACTCAAAAGTAAGAATGAAGAAATCTGACTAATAGAGATGTACAACATTTTCATTGCAGTTTGGTAACCAGGTCGAAATCCCCCAAAATATTGTGAACATTTTCATGAAAACAGCAAAGTTCTGGCAGCTTTAAAAAATCAATGAACAATGTCACATGACCCTTTATATACTGCCACTTTTGTGAAATTTCGGCGAAAAGAGGCGAAATTCTGGTGAAATTAAATGTTGCAGTTATCTGGAGAAATGTTGCAGTAATCGGGTGAAAAAGTTTGTGCAAATTTCTGAGGAATGTGAATTTACGTAAAAAATATTCACGGAAAAATAACATTTAAGAGAAATGAAGACATCCGCACATCTCTACTGGCCAAACAACTACATTTGTAAGTGGGAGGAAATAATTGGGAAACTATCAATAACAACTCAGAAATAAATAAATGCATGATTTACCGTTTATGCAGCACATAAAACCTAATACAATGAAGGTAGATTAGCAATTTTGATTATCTTGAATAATTAAATTATGTAACACAACAAGTTAACTCAAGGTTAACAGAAAGAACCCAGTGAGCTGCACTCAAAGTATTGTTAAACAGCTAAATTAGCCTGGGAAACCGATTGTCCCACTAGGTGGGGTATAACACCCCTGCCCAATGACACAATAGAGTGAGTATAATCTCACAAAACAAAAATAAATAAATTTTATTAATTACATCAGCTAAAAACTTTGCTAGTAGAAGGACATATGCCTGGTTCTGACACGAATCACCCCACGAATCACCCCATAGGGGATTTTTAACACCTTTGTTTTGTGTTATGTATAGATTTTTAATGTCGTCGCTGATGTAATTAATAAAATTTATTTATTTTTGTTTTGTGAGATTATACTCACTCTAGTGTATCGTTGGGCAGGGGTATTAGTGGGACAATTTGTATCCCAGGCTAATTTAGCTGTTTAACAATACTTTGAGTGCAGCTCACTGGGTTCTTTCTGTTAACCTTGAGTTAACTTGTTGTGTTATGTACTGTATGCTCATAACCCAGTGCACCTTAGTTTTCATCACTTATCTGTATTAGGTTGAGCGTTGAGTCAATTCTCTAGTTGTTTTCACATAATTAAATTATGAACAGAGAATAAAACTGTTCCAGCTAAATGCAAAAAGTGAAAATCTGAGTGGAATAGAAAACAGTGAATTGTTGGTAAAGAAAGGAAATCATAATTGAGTTTGTAGGTAACATTAAAACAACCTACGTTTAACGTCTTCTGCATTTCAGCACTGGTAGAATCTCTGCTGCTTGCATTCACCACTATCTACTACTTTTTTATTCGATTTTGAAAAAGATATATAAGATGGAAAACGGTTTCCTCTGTTTAGTTGCAAACCAACAAAAATACTAACATCCACTTCTTATTGTAAGACTATATATTTTGTTTTTTGACATTCCCAAATCACTGTGAAATATTGCAGTTATTTTGTGTCACAATTTGAATTAAAAATAGAAAAACTAAATCCATGCATTAAAAATGAATTAACTGCGTGATTATTAATTGTGCACTTTCCAATCCCTTTGTGCTATATTGCATGTTTCTGGAATCTCATTTGAATCCTTTGTCTAAGTAATGTGTCAAGGGGGATACCAGCATGAATGTCTGAGTTATTTTAAAAAGCAGGATAGTCCTTGAAGATTAGAATACCAATGAGAGGGGTTAAGAAGGTTCTACTGTAGTTGGAGGCCAGCTCTCAGTCTGAAAGGTACCTGAGAAAAACGACCTCTGTGGGCTAATTTTCAGAATCCCACTGTAATGTGGGCTCATGTCAATCATCAGAACAGACAGCTTCATTCTGTGATATAAACTAGTTATACATTCAAGAGCTGCGAGACGATCTTCATTAAAAAGGGGCTTAACATGAAAATAGTATAGTTGTTTTATTATTATACTTCAAAACCAGTATTTTGTTTTATGTGTTCTCGGAAAGGAAGTTGTTCTTTGCTGTAATTTTCCAAAGTGCTTTAGCAGAAACAAATCAGAAGGAAGTTGTTTTTCTCCTATTAAATGCATTACAACTATACGTGTCTTTTAAATATATTCATGGCTTTGAATAACAAGAAGAACCTTTCAGAGGTAATGTGGAAACATTTTAAGCTTTTTATAAAACAGATTGGCTGAGATGACTTTGTCAAATGCCTACTGACTATCAGTGAAAGTGCCTTACATTTTTAATGTCATTTTGTGAGGGAGACATTACTGATCAATGAAAGTATGTCTCTGATATACTGTATGTAGATTGAATTGTAAGACCCCTTAAAAAGAGTGACTTGTATATATTTACTTGTCTAAACATTATTGCACTTGATTGAAATTAATTATTGAGCTTTACAGAATCAGGCAAAGCTTCTATTGCAGTTTGCCGAACAACACACCAACAAATGTTGGGAAGAAAATGGTTGCATTTTGATATTTGAATCTCAAATACTTTTTTTAAAAATCACACAATAAAAAAGAAAGCTTACATTTCCGAAACTGTTATATACAGTACAGTAGTTAAAGTGAGCGCTCAAAAAGAAATCAAAGAAGGCCATTTTAGTTATTGCATTCTCTGTGAGAATTGTTTATACTGTATCTCTCGCTCTCTCTCTGTTATATATAACAGAGAGAGAGAGAGAGAGCGAGAGATACAGTATAAACAATTCTCACAGAGAATGCAATAACTAAAATGGCCTTCTTTGATTTCTTTTTGAGCGCTCACTTTAACTACTGTACTGTATATAACAGTTTCGGAAATGTAAGCTTTCTTTTTTATTGTGTGATTTTTAAAAAAAGTATTTGAGATTCAAATATCAAAATGCAACCCTTTTCTTCCCAACATATATATATATAAAATCATTGATGTAGTCAATAAAGTAATGGAGAATATGGGTGAATTAGAGAGGAACAATTAAACTAAAAATGGAAGAGAAAAAAAACAATCATTTGTAATGCCATTTAAAACACAGTATAGCAAGACTGAATTGGCGATTAAAAGGGTTCTTTATAAAGATTGGGGCATCCTTAGAGGTGGCCCAATTTCAACAGGCCATCCTCAAGAAGTCTACATGAAAGCTACTACATTGAAGCAGACTCTCTATCTCCTATTTGGTTTAGAAAAAACGGTAGCACTGAGAATATGAAGAATTGGATACTTCAAAACCACAAGGTTTTATTAAATGTCATAAACATAAAGCCTTCAAAAGGGAAGCGAACAGTACAATTTAAATCAAATGTAACAGGAGAATAATTTGATTAATTGTAAAACAGTCTATCTTCCTAAATGCCCCGGCAGACTACAATACATAGGGTGGACAAAGATACAATGACATAAACGCATCAGAGTCAGCAAACAGGAGGCAGGCACACAGACTTAATCACAAATTCTTTAATGTGCCATAAGAATTTGTGATTAAGTCCGTGTGCCTGCCTCGTGTTGGCTGACTAGCTACTTCTGGGACCCGTGGATTTACCTGGACACACTGCACCAGCGGCTAAGTACCGCCGCCCCCCCCTTACTTTTTTATTGAGTGCATGCATTATTCCTCTGCATCATAAACGCATCAGAGAACATCTAACTAATTTTGGGAAAGGTTTAAAAACCCATGCGGGCCTATTCTGGTAGCTTCGATTTTATCACTGTAACATCGACCATGTTGGCATGTTCCTACCATATGTTATATAATAAGTGTAAAAACAGTATTCAATAAGATTTATCGCTTGATACAAATATGACATAACACGCAAGTTTGTAGTTGCTTCACAAGCAAAATTACCAAAACTTGCGCTTTCCCTCCAGAGCCTTAAATAGGTGACATTAGTGATAACCTAATAGGTATCTCCAGTTGTATATCTGCCCCCTCAAACCTACTCCAAATAAATTAGGGAGAGATGTCTGTGCTGAAAATGAGCATACCTAAGGTATCATGGGAGATAAACTAATGTCTATACAAGCTATGAGTCAAACATCTTAAATTATATTCTTAAGGCTAATCAGTTTAAATATGTTCTGATGAAGTTTTAGATGTGTGACTTATTTAAATATACTTTGTATAAAAATTAGAATGTCTTCCATGATACCTCAGGTATGCACATTTTCAGCACATACATCTCTCCCTAATTTATTTGGAGGGAGGTTTGAGGAAAATTGGACACATTCTTGACACAAAAAATGAAAAAAACTTTTTTTTTTTTTACCTATGTAGCCCCTTTTCCCCTTCACTAAAGGAAGTAATGGTGCTGCCATTACCTGCTTGGCTAACAGAAGGCCTGAGCTTCCACCACTGGGAGCCTGGGGTGTGCTCTCGATCTCCTCTGTGCAGTGCCTCCACCAGCGATAAATCCCAGCGTAGCGGGATACACCCCTCACAGGAACCAATAACAATAGTACACACACACAGGATATACTGTATATGAACTGGTATACTACACATAGGATACAGCAACATGTACCACACAGTATAACATACACACAATACAGTAAAACAGGGTGAGTGTCCCCAAAGTACACAGGGTGCGGAGCACCAATACCCCTGATGTCCTTTCCCCAATGTCAGTCCCAACCCACAGTGTAGGGAGTAGCGCTATCCCTGCGGACCGTCGCTTCAGAACCCGGGTACCGCTGAATAACACAAAGGATCCGTCTGATACACCAATGTTGGTCGGTCCGGTTCGTCCACGAAGGCGTCCGCCTCTGCGTGGGGTGAACTCCTGCTGGAGGGTCTCCCCGTAAGTGTCTCTTAGTTCAGTGGTGGTCTGGTCCCAGACCATAGGCCGCAAGTCACCCCGTGCGGTGTCTTGTCACTGGTGCCTAACACTGATAAGGCTACGGTGGAAATGTCCCTATCTGGAGGCCTTTCCCTGTAGCAGCCACAAACTAACAATGGTCAGGGCCTAACTGGAACCTGTGGGGCAACTCTAGGCCTAGTCCAGGAAAGCACTGCTCCCTGGACACTACCTGCTGAGTCGCCGTCCTGCTCCCGACTGCGCACGAGACCCTAGCATGCCAAATGTATCTATCTTGCCTCAGGAGATCCAGGGAGCCCTATTCACTTTGCCGAGTCACATGATAAGCAGCCCCTGGGGCTGCTGGGATCTGTAGTTCCCATGCCGAGCTACTCTAAGATGGCCGCTGCCACTCACTGTCACTGCGCATGCGCTGACAATCTAAGATGGCGGTCCCCTGCAGATGGGACGGCCGCAGAGCTACAGAGCACCGGAGTGCCCTCACTAAAAACCGCAACTCCACCTGGCAGCTGCCCACATGTGACCACAGTCCCGGCAACCGCGTGCCTCGGCAGAGCAGCCGTAGCCTCCCCCTTCCCCGCACCGAAGGTATGGGGGCTAGGGGGACTCGGCTACATCTAGTTTTACTATAGATCTTGCTTGCTTTCTTATGGAGTAGAGGTGTAGAGATTTTTCACTCAACTTTGCCACAATTTGCAGAGCAACATTTCCTGTTTAATTCAGACCCTAATATTGGGCATTTAAAGCAAGCAATATCCTACACGTGTGTTTTAAAAAATAAAAAAAAATCAGTTCTGTACTATGAGAAAATACTTGTAGCATTTTTTTAAAACAACTCTGGATGACATTTTTAATGTATTATAATGTAACAATCATTTTTTGTTTCAATAGCAACCATTTACCAAGTCATATCCCTTCCTCTTCTGAAACAGGCTCTGGCACACCCATTTTGGAGCCCTGCCCTTTCTCTAGCAGTGCACCAATTGTATCTAGTGACAGCTTGGTCACATGATCATTCCCACAGAACTTTGCATCTTTGGACCTCTTCTGCTGCACTGACAGCCATTTACTAAACCCCCGAGCCAAATCTTTGTGAATCGATCATAAGAGAATGTATTGATTGGCAACTTAGCTATATACTTATCATTGTGGGGATTGTAGTGATGTAAATGTTAAAGGGGGTGGGATTTAAATTTAAAAAATGGCAGCTTGGGTTGCTGTTTTAAGGGAGGAGGAAAGGAAACCTATTTAGTTATTTATATTCCACGTGGTGAGAAACCTGTGAACACACGAGACACCTGGTAATTGGTTAATTTAATTATGTAAATAGACATCTCCCAAGTGTGCAATTTATTGAATTTATCCAGAGGTATAGATGTACAGTAGCAGGACTCAAGGTCTCCGGCGCCGCGGCTGAAACAGCAAAAAGCTGTGGCTCTGGAGATAATGCTACCACAACATCACCACATGGGGTCATCCTACAGTAATAATCCTCCAGCAGACAAAGCCACTGTCATGGACGCAGCTTTCCCTAGTGTCGGAGACAATATCTCGTGCTACATCTGTAATACGACAGGAAATAAATGCTGCACACCAATATATAATAAAGAGATTGATACAGTTACCGGTGCTCCCATCGATGTACGATTGGCTGCGTCCAATCCACGGCATACAATGAAAATAGAAGATAGGGCACACGGATTTCAAAAATAGAAAATATTTATTATAGCATACACTGTGTATGCTATAATAAATAGTTTCTATTTTTGAAATCCGTGTGCCCTATCTTCTATTTTCATTGTGCTACATCTGTATACAGTTTAAGTAAACGAATCCTCTACAAAATATCACTTAGCACTCATGCTTTCGCTCTACTGTATTTCTCTCTCTCTAAAAAAAAATCCTCACAAAATATTTCCCATACATAGTTGGAAGTTGGGACACTTTTACACATCTCTATTAGGTAATAATTGTTCATATATACTATATCTATTGATCCATTTTAAATGAATACATATGGAATTTTCAAAGAAAATTACTTTTACCGCAATTTTAATTCTATTTCTTACTGTACATACAGTAGCGACATTGTTTATTGAAGCAAAAGCCACCGGCTCCATGCGGCTGGGAAGCGGGTAGCCGCGGCGCGTGGCGGCGCACTGTGACGTCACAGTAACATGCGCGCCCGGCTTCCCCGTCTTCCCCGGCTTCCACAGGCTTCCCCGACACCCCTGGAGATCAAATGAAGGTAAGCAAGGGTGCGGGGAAGCAGAGGGGCAGAGCAGGAGCCGGGTACGGGGTCGGGAAGGGAGGTAAATTGCGCGCGAAGTGGAGGGGGGGTGCGTGGGGGAAACGCGGCGGCGCGCGGTTGTTACTGGCGGCAGCTGGGGTAGATCTCGGCGTGCCGTCGTGATTTAGTGCAATAAACAATGTCGGTGCTGTATACAGGTATTGGGATTCCGTTTTTCAGTTTTAACCGGAAAGAAACGATAAAACACCACCGACCAATCATTGAGGGTTTTCAGTTAAAACCAATAAGGACCGGAAAGTGAAGAATGAAATTGAATTTAGTCAGCAATTAGTTTTATTGAGGGAGTTTTGTCACATATGAATATGGCTGTGTGGGCATGAGAAGTGGTAAGATTATCATTCAGTCAACGGGAGGAGGAGGAGATGGAGGAGTGAGCAACCAGGTACTGCAACCCCTGCCCCCAGGACGTGAACCCCTTGCCAAGCACACCGATCCCTCCATTACCACATCTAATGGCATCTATACTATTTCATGTGTGACTGGTAAAAAATAAAAAAAAGCTAAACATAGTATTATACTGTTTACAATTTTTTTTTATTGTTATATGTTATTTAAACACTAGGGAAAAAATATTTTATGCATATTGAAAAATAGTTTAAAATAAATTAAATATGCCACGCTCAGTAGCACTCCTTTTGACATAAATTAAAACCATACATGTTTTGTCAATTGGATGTAGCATTGGGCACTCCTGTCTTTTGTTGTACACATTTGCCACGCTCAGTAGCACTCCTTTTGACATAAATATATTGTGACATAGTCCAAAGATGTTAGGCAGCTTTCTGCCCCGTTTTAGGTCAGAAAGTGCAGGAATAGTTAAAAATGATCCATTCCACAGCTTCACATTTACTCAGGCTGGTGGATGGAAAATCCAGACCACAGTTTACAATATGTCTAGTTCTCCCTCACCTGCCCTCCTAATCACTAGCACAGGTATTTAGAGCAGAGAGGTTTGCTTTTCAGTCTCTCTTCTTAGAGCCTGGAGACAGGGGGTTTTGCTGCTCCCCTGCATCCTGTTCGGGGTGGACGGCCCCTTCAAGTATCACAGTACCGGAGGATTTGCCTGGACACTTGGGACCGAGTTCCCACCACGAACAGATAAGACAAACACATGTTTATTGCCGTATCTAAAAGACTATATGCTTTATCTAGTGACCCTAAATGAGAGGACATTGTTTTATGCTGGGGAACCAGGTTAGTTGGCCCAGCAGCAGTTAGAGAGGCTGATTCTGCTGTGTTGTTAGATTCCTGACTGGGATAGGATTTCTTTATATGATTTGGTTTTTATATCTTAAAAGTGACAGTGTGTGAAATGTTATAACGGTGATATGAGTAAACCTCTGAAGGTTCAAGTCTGAGTGCCTCCTGCCTACACCTGTTACAGCTGCAGTCCCTTACTGGGATGAAAATAAAGCAGGCAGAAGCCTGAGTTAAGCAACGTAATACTTTGCATGTTCCTGTTTTTTGTATAAATAACCCTAGAAGACTGTGTCGGGAAGAACCCAGATAGACGTCAGCGCTACAAAAGAGGGGCGTTTGTCACAATATATATATATATATGATGTGGTGGAGTTTGAGCAAACTGGGAATGTGTGTGTTCAATTAAATAAACACCAATTTTAGAAAAAAACAAACACTGAAAACCGGGATCCCTACTTATATATAGATCTATAAATATAATTTTATTTTGTTAATGTTTCTATCTTTATTACTATATATTTTGTGATTGTGTGTGCTATTTAAACACAAACATATATATATATATATATATATATATATATATATGTATACAGGCATACCCCGTTTTAAGTACACCCGTTTTACGTACACTCACAAGTACGTACATTTTTTTTAAATTGCACCTTACCCCCTGTGTACGTACACATGCTTCGCGAGTACGGACACCAGGGGGCAGCGTGCGCATGCTGCGGCGGTGTGCCCTCTCTTCCTCTCCCCGGCGCTTCCTTTACCCGGCTCCCCTAGCTCTTCAGTTCCCCAGCTTCCCCCTGGCTCTTCCTTTCCCCGGCTCATCCAATGCCTGGCTCTTACGAACACCCCCCACCTCCCCTGGCTCTTCAGATCACCCCCCTGGCTCTTCCGATCATCCCCCCACCCCCCCTGGCCCTTCTGATCAATCCCCCAAGCCCCTGGTCCTTCCGATCACTCCCCCCACCCCCCTGTCTTTTCAGATCACCCCCCACCCCCCCTGGCTCTTCCGATCACCCCCCCACCCCCCCTGGCTCTTCCGATCACCCCCCCACCCCCCTGGCTCTTCCGATCCCCCCCCCATCCCCCCCCAGGCTCTTCCGATCACCCCCCATCCCCCCCAGGCTCTTCCGATCACCCCCCACCCCCTCTGGCTCTTCCGATCACCCCCCCCACCCAGCCTGGCTCTTCCGATCACCCCCCCCCCCCCGAGCCCGCTCAGAGCCTCCGCTTACTGCCATGCTTCTGCCGCCCGCAACCTGCACGCTGCTTCAGGTAGGGGAAGAAAGGGAGGAGGGACATGGGGGGGGGTTGATGTGAGGGACATGGGGGGGTGATGTGAGGGACATGCAGGGAGGGGGGTGATGTGAGGGACATGCAGGGGGGAATGATGTGAGGGACATGGGGGGGGTTGATGTGAGGGACATGGGGGGGGGTTGATGTGAGGGACATGGGGGGGTGATGTGAGGGACATGCAGGGAGGGGGGTGATGTGAGGGACATGCAGGGGGGGGGTGATGTGAGGGACATGCAGGGGGGGTGATGTGAGGGACATGCAGGGGGGGTGATGTGAGGGACATGCAGGGGGGGTGATGTGAGGGACATGCAGGGGGGGTGATGTGAGGGGCATGCAGGGGTGGGGATGATGTGAGGGACATGCAGGGGGGGGTGATGATGTGAGGGACATGCAGGGGGGGGATGATGTGAGGGACATGCAGGGGGGGATGATGTGAGGGACATGCAGGGGGATGATGTGAGGGGCATGCAGGGGTGGGGATGATGTGAGGGACATGCAGGGGGGGTGATGATGTGAGGGACATGCAGGGGGGGAGGATGTGAGGGACATGCAGGGGGGGATGATGTGAGGGACATGCAGGGGGGATGATGTGAGGGACATGCAGGGGTGGGGATGATGTGAGGGACATGCAGGGGGGGGGGTGTGAGGGACATGCAGGGGGGGCTATGTGAGGGACATGCAGGGGGGATGATGTGAGGGACATGCAGGGGGGGAGGATGATGTGAGGGACATGCAGGGGGGGTGATGATGTGAGGGACATGCAGGGGGGGTATGATGTGAGGGACATGCAGGGGGGGGGTATGATGTGAGGGACATGCAGGGGGGGATGATGTGAAGGACATGCAGGGGGGGGATGATGTGAGGGACATGCAGGGGGGGATGATGTGAGGGACATGCAGGGGGGTGATGTGAGGGGCATGCAGGGGTGGGGATGATGTGAGGGACATGCAGGGGGGGTGATGATGTGAGGGACATGCAGGGGGGGGAGGATGTGAGGGACATGCAGGGGGGGATGATGTGAGGGACATGCAGGGGGGGATGATGTGAGGGACATGCAGGGGTGGGGATGATGTGAGGGACATGCAGGGGGGGGGGATGTGAGGGACATGCAGGGGGGGCTATGTGAGGGACATGCAGGGGGGGATGATGTGAGGGACATGCAGGGGGGGAGGATGATGTGAGGGACATGCAGGGGGGGTGATGATGTGAGGGACATGCAGGGGGGGTATGATGTGAGGGACATGCAGGGGGGGGTATGATATGAGGGACATGCAGGGGGGGGATGATGTGAAGGACATGCAGGGGGGGGGATGATGTGAGGGACATGCAGGGAGGGATGATGTGAGGGACATGCAGAGGGGGGATGATGTGAGGGACATGCAGGGGGGGATGATGTGAGGGACATGCACGGGGGGGATGATGTGAGGGACATGCAGGGGGGGTGATGTGAGGGACATGCAGTGGGGGTGATATATGGGAGATGCAGGGTGGTGATATGAGGGATGTTGGAGGAGATGTGATGATTTTACCCGTGCGGCCCGATTTTTGTATTGGGGGGGGGAATCTTTTAAAAATGTATTGAGGCGGTGTTTTTTTTAAAAAAAATGTATTGAGGCGGTGGGGGTCTTTTTAAAATGTATTGGCAGGATCGGGTATTTTTATTATGTATTGCGGGGTGGGATTACATGTATTTAGAGGGGTGGGGGTTTTTGGTATGTATTTTGTGGGGGGGATTGAGTGAGTGGGGTAATTTACATAATTTTTACATAATTTTCCGTTCATCCATTTTGCATCTGCCAGCACTAGTAAGAAAAAAATCAGCTGACATTAAAGATTTTCTTTCTATAAAGCTTACTATATTTATTTTGGTTACAAATGTGTTATTTACATCAGTTATGCACGTATATGACGATTGCCGTACAGTACATGCATCGTAAAGTGGAAAAAAAGTAGTGCTTCACTTTAAGTACATTTTCACTTTACATACATGCTCCGGTCCCATTGCGTATGTTAAAGCGGGGTATGCCTACATATATATATATATATATATATATATATATATATATATATATATATATATATATATATATATATATATATATATATATATATTAATGACAAATTATTAGTATGGTTTGTGCTTTTCTCATACAATTTTTCTATTAATTTCTTTGAGATCTGCTCTTAGATAAATGATGCCATCATATTTTTAACATTAAACTAATGAGATTTCTAACATCTTAAGTAACACACATTCCCAGCAAGCTCAAACTCCCACACCCACCACATGATTAATATATATTTATGTCAACCAGAGAGCTACTGAGCGTGGCAATGGTATACAACAAGAGACAGGGGGTGTCCAATGCTACATCCAATTGACAAAACATATATGATGAAAAGTATAAAGTAAAATACTTCAATAATAATAATATTAAATACTTGGGAGGTCATTTCACTTGCTGCAGGAACAAGACCTATAATGGTTCTTCCCCTCTTACAGAGGTAAAAGGAAGGGTTCACAATGTAGTGTAGTGTAGGACCTGCATTATTTTGGTTATACCTTGACGTTGGTATGCAGGCTTATGACGCCTTTGGCCAAAGGGTTAACTAAATAACCAAGTATTTAATATTATTATTATTGAAGTATTTTACTTTATACTTTTCATCATATATGTTTTGTCAATTGGATGTAGCATTGGGCACCCCCTGTCTCTTGTTGTAATATCTTAAGTAAAATGATAGTTCACCTGCTTACTAGAAGGATGATTGATAGTTATTACTGTAATTATTTCTCAGCACATTAAAATATATTACATTTCAAGTGATTCTCAGTTATATAGATATATATTGTTTTTTAGCAACTTTTGAAATCATTGGTTTGAATAAAAGTGTTTTTAACTACAATTAGGTACTGACCAAATAATCAGTAGTCCACCAAGAGAGATCTTACTAAGTGGATTACACCTGTGAATCATGTAGGGTAACCGAAAGCAGGATCGGCTACATACTTTCCAATACCCGAGTGGAGACAGACGGCGAGGAGCCTCCAGATGTATACAGATAGTCACTTGGTCGGCAGCACCTGATGGACAGGTATATTCTTGGTTCTCTTCAGAGGTCTTCTTTCAATGTGAATGTATCACCGTCTTTTGAGTGCAATTATTAATACCCTATTTCAACTCCTTCTAGTAAAAACATACTTCACCGTATTGGGATATTGGAGTATCCTGTTTTCCGTTATCTTTATACAGACATATTTATTAATGTAACCATTTGACTTGGTAGGCCATTCAATATGAAATGCTGGGTGACGTACAGGCAAAGATTGGAAAATGCAGGTGTGGAATGATTCTGGGCATACTGTACATTAATGGTGACATTCTAATCTGAAATTCATGACAATCAAAAATATGGGTCATTATTTTTGTTCTCTGCTTGTACAAAATGTCATTTGACAGAAACTCAAGGAAAGTCACATAAAACAGAAGGTTTTCTTATTACATATATTATATATGGGATGAGATAACATTTATGGGTTTAAATGTTCATTATATTGCTGGAAGATAAGGAGATCAAAACAGATTCAGGTTGGCTCAAAGCCTCCCCCATCTGGGAAGTCCTTTCAAAAGAGGTTAGCTTGTAGCAGAATATCTGGGAAGCAATGATATATATTCTAATCAGATATTTAACTTTGTAAAATGCATAAATGTTCTATCTGAAGCACTATTTACTTTCTGTACAAAATATTTTTCCTGTGTATGTCCTGTTGAACGCAATAGATGTGAGTGCATACAGCTGTAAGATGCAATTGTATTTCTCTGTTACCATTTTCATATTGTGAGCCTCCTAAAGACGGGCTGCTCAAACACATGTTGGGTGCTATGTACCGTATTAAGGCAATTTTGAGGCACAGAAAGGCTGCTTTGACTCATTACTGTACATGTCTAGGAACACAGTTGCATCAAACATTTTCTAACATCTGGTACAGATTTCTGGACACAGATTAAAGGGAAGACAAATTACACTAAAACTGCTTTGTTACATCTCATTATAATCTGTCCATCATGTAACTCCTACCTAACTATTCCTTTTCATACTCCCCAAATCACAAGAGCACATGGAGCACAAAGTGGAGCAAAGTGATTGATACATTGATGCGTGTGGGCTTACGCTGAAATTTGTGCTACAGAATTTTTGGTGCTTTGGCTTCAAAGTTGCCATGATATAGAGCACCCTTTCAATGTACAGGAGGTTCCCGGGTATACGGTGGGTTCCGTTCCAGACGCGTGAAAATCGCCGGAAAGCGGATACGGTGATTTTCAGTTCTGCACATGCGCAAACCGGCATTTTTGCCGTTCTGCGCACGTGCGACCTATGCTCTGCACGCGCAAACTATGGTATGCATGCGCAAGCTGCGATCTGCGCATGCGCGCCGGGCGCACCCGCCCGTTCTGCGCGTATGCGATTTAGGAACCAACATGGCAACCCCCTTCTCAGTCCCACCGTATCAGCGGATCGCCGAAAAGCGGGGCCCTGCTGTAGTACACTTCATCATTTTCTTTCTCTTTACTTTTTTTAAAGATAACAAGAGCAATGTATGTAGCAGAGCAAACCTTTTTTATGCAGCATAAAAGCCACCAACTGCATATTTTGGAAAGTCAAATTAGAAAAATAACGCAGTGGTAAAATATGCCATGTAATATAGTTACCATTTTACTTATTGGAATTAATAACTTATTCTGTCCTGATTTATAGACATGATTAAGTAACAGAGCCTAACAATCAATATTCTACATCTCTTTATTGGGAATGAATTGAAACAAAAAAATGCAAATATGATTGACATGGAAGTTAGTAGTGTCAGCATCAAGGTTTATATGATCAATTTTGGATCCATACACTTTAAAATATTATTTCACATTAATAAAGCTACAGTGTTGTTGCTATTTGAGTGAACAGAAAGCAGTTGTCTTTCCTCTCCTCACCTTTATTAAGATGATGAATGAAAGCACTGAGCACATTGGCAAATGCCAGAGCTCTTTTTTTAGACACTTAAAAATAGTTTTAACAGTTTATTGCCAATTTTGGGGTGTTCTCATAAAGATGTAATGGCTCGATAAATCAGCATCAAAAAGTTTTCGCATACATAAATTAAATTGACAGACGTTAACATTGTGTTTCAGTGGCTCTTAATAATCTGAAAAAAGCCTTTATGATTCCAATTTGAATTAACTGTACCATCAATAACATTGCAAGTGAAGTTATCCATGCCTCAGAGTATCCAAAGTTCAGAATGTGACTCAGAAACATAAGAAAGCATTCCTTTTGGCTACTTGGCCTGAATAAGGGATGTAAAGTGAGCTGCATTATAAAAATGCATGGTGTTTAAAATAATACATTGAAGACAGGTAAGTGACAAGGAAGAAAGTTTCACTAGAGTACTTACTATGTAACATTACCAACGACTCCTGGCACATCTCAAATTTGCACCCTTACTGTTCTCTTCTGCATTCTTTTTTTTTCTGTTCCTTTACTGTATCCCTTACGCCTCAAATACTGTATGTACCCACACCACTATTACAATGTCTACATTTTCCATAACCCAATCCCTTTTGCAGTGTACTGTAACTCTTTTTGCAGCTATAAATTGCATCTCCTTGCCTACCAACCCAAAAACTAACAAAAACTCATCTCCTACTAAATCTTCCTCCTTTTTCTTCTTATCCTGGTGTGTGTAGACATATTCCCAAATCCTGGACTAAACGATATGTCAACAACTTCCTCTGCATCTTGCACTGATGACCACTCCAATCTTATCTGCATTCATTGCATCCCCTTCTTCCCTTTTCCCTGCTCACTGTTGAATGCATGCTCTGTATTCAACAATCTAACTGATGTTTATTACCTTTCCTTTCCAACTCTTTCAAACTTCTGGCCATCACTCAGACTTGGCTAAAACCCATTGGTACTGCCTTACCTTGTCATCTTTCCTATGGTGGCCTCTTATTCAGTCAAAACCCCAGATCTGGGGACACACCAGATCTCTCTTCATTGCATTTTTCAAGTCATATATATTTTCCTATCCTTTTCCCTTCGTTTGCATTCTCTTCCTTTGAAGCACATGCTACTGTATTTGTCTCTTCTCCCCTGACTCTCTCCATGTTGTTGTCATACAGTATATCCCAGCTTTTCTGCCTTGTTGCTATGCTCTCTTCTGACTCCCTGTAATGAAAATGGAGTTTTGTTGTGTTTCTGATAGCCTAGGCATATAATGGGTTCACTTTTTGTCTCTTACAAAAATGCCATCTGTCTGAAAATAAGTTGCTTTTGCTGTGAACAGATGTTGCTGTAAGATGCTTTTTATGAGAAGCTCTAGTCTAGCTGGCCTCTCCCGTTTCCCTAGCTGGGCCCTTGGCTGTCTGACTGAATATGTTTCCTGAAAGGTTTGTTCAGCACACATGTTTAACAGACCTTCAACTGCGGCAGACCGATAGTGTGCTCAGCTCTGCACACAGTACAAACGTGATCAGAGAAATACAACGACCAGGCATTTTATCTCTGAAATTGTGGGGGTCCCCTGGTTGATATTGTGCGGTATCTTGATTTTTGTAAGATGCTGAATATATCGAAGCTGTGACCAATAAATTGTATTTGACTAACAGCTGGTGTTGGTATTATTCATTTGTGTACTCTTGGCTGAAATCGACAATCCGAATCAATCTCTTGAATATGTTTTTTCTTGTCAGAACACTCACCCTTTTTAATTCTTGGAGACTTTAACATTCCTCTTGACAACCCTGACTCCCAAGCTGTTTCTAAACTCCTCTCAGGAACCGGTTCCTTTGGCCTCTTCCATTGTAATGGCCACCTACTTGACATTAATATCTAATGTCTGCTTCCTCTATAACTTCTCCTGCACCCTGTATCTGATCTCTGACCAACACATCCTTTCTTTCTCCCTTGCTCTTCGTTTTACTACTCTTCTCAAACCCCCTACTTAACTTTCAGTAACCTAAGCACTATAGACACTTTTCAGATCTCAAAATCTTTACAACCCCCTTTCTTTCCTTCCCTCACTCTCACCTGCCCAGACTCAGCAGCCTCCCTATATAACAGCTCACTTTTATCTGCCCTTGACCAGGTTGCTCCTGACACAACTCTCTGCCATTTGTTCTATTTAGCCTCAACAGTGGCACACAAATGTTACATCCATAAGTGTTGTCACAGTGCTAAACATCAGGGGAGGACATTATGCTGCCAATGAAATGTTATACACTACACATTCATTCTCTCTTCATACAGTTACTCTCTCTTTCTAAGCACACATATTTCTGCTCTCCAATGTACTGTGTCCTCCAATCCTCCAAATGCTTGTTCCCCACTTTCAACTCCCTCCTCTGCACCCTCTCTCCACCTCCCACATTGCCTTCACAGCTCCAGAACTTGCTACAAATTTTAAATGCACAAACATTAAATTAAATGACATATCCCACTGTTTGCCCCCAGCTGACGAGGGGAGGACAGCAGACGCAGCAGGAGGAGTCCCATTCAACAGAATTATTTAACTGATGTGACATGTTTTAAGCATTTCAGATCGTGTGTGCACATGAATATTTTCTTTATTTTAATTTAACTAATTATGTGTTGCATCATAAAAGGTGTGTAATTTGCTCTTCTATTATTGCCATTTTTTGGCTTACTTAGGCCTCGGACATGGTAAAAAAAATACTGCGCTGAGCCGTGCTGACGCTCATGCTCTCCTGCTTAAGCAGGAGCCTTTTTGTGTCCTGGTATGAGCGTCAGCGAGCGCGCATGAGAGGCGGGTGGGAGACGGGGCGGGAGGCAAGGCTAGCGCGCCACGTCACGGCGCCGATATCACTGAGTGCCATTAGCTATTGCTGGTCACGTGACCGGCCCTCCGCTTCCCTCATCACAAAAACTAAAATCCGACTGTCGGGTGAAAGTCGGCACGCTTCAGCACGCCTGCGGAGGTGTGCGCAAGTCCCTGCTAAAGCCGCACTCATTTTGGCTGCAGGGGCTCACTGATGAGCGTGAGCGCTGCTCAGCGGCTAAGCACTGACCATGCCCGCGGCCTTAGTCATGATCAATGAGGGGTATGAACCTGTGCTCCACATTTCCATAATGTATTTACACTGTCTTTATATTTTGGATACACTGTAGTGTGCAGTAACTCTCTCGTATCTAACTAACTTTATATTAATAATATGTTTGGAACAAAACTAGAAAATTCTGCATACAAAACTAAGTAAATACATTTCCCTGACTGCCCAGCAGTCTGCCAAACACCACCATAAACACTATATTTTCTTGGTTTAACGACAAATCCAAATGACAAAATCACTTTGTTTTAATGATTTTGTACTGCACCGACACACTTTATTCGAGCAAATACCCAGTATGTACCTGGCAGATACCTGGAATGTGCCGCTCCTCACCTCAGACAAGCCCCGTTGCGTTTGTTTTCCCAGCCATGGTTCATGCCTGGCTGACGGGCGGCTGATCTGTTAAATGATAATGATTAGGATTTAATAGGCTGCAATGCTTCGCGTGTCTACCAAATGGCATAAATTCATGAATTGTAATGCAGTATATATATATATATATACTGTGCAGTATTGCAGTCAGCGGGAATAAAATGCTTCAATCCCTGCCTGGAAAATAACCCAATGCACTCGGGCAGAAAACAGTCACAAACCTCAATACACCCGGGTATACCCGAATTCGTGGGACTAGCCGAGCTCAAATAAAGTGTGTCGCCATTTGTATGTCTTCTTTAAACACAGTCAGCATTGGGAAACAAGCTGGGGGTGAAAGTTGTGATTTACGGTATGAAATCCCAGACGCTAAAGATTAATTTGATTTTCATATGTATGGAGAGCACTATTTCACAGTATAACTGATCTTTACAAATAAACATAATTGTACAGTAGTTTGGTAAATATAGAAAAAAATGAAAGTTGTAGTTTAACTTCCTTCAGGAATCATATGACTAGGGTCTCACATTTGTTTCCTTTTCTAATTTCATTTATGAAGGCCAATAGAGGGAATATCTGTATCCCTAGACCAACATATGTTGACTACCTTTATACTCAATGAGTGCAGAAAATTAGGGACCTGCTTGACCACCCACTAGGGATCTTTTCTGTCAATACATTCTCCTGTTGCTAACCAAAAATGGTTAACACTTACTCTGTTAGCCCAACACTCCTTTTAGCTCCGCCTACTTATCCAAACCTGTCAATGGCAACAACTTTCCAGAACATTCCATGTACCAAGCTTTCCCGCTCAATTAATAAATCCTTACTAAATCAGGTTATTCCTCAACGGCAATCATGATCCCTATTGCTCTTTATAAACAACAGAGGTAATCTAACAATTTGGATGACTAATTAATATAACACAGCAGGGGTCCCTGGCAGTCCCTTTCAGTTTGAATGGGACTGCCAGGGACACCACTGTTAATCCGATGGGCCATTAGTCTGTCTGCAAAAATGTCACTGAAATGTTGCAGCATTTACCCAGGATGTACAGTACCTGGGTCTTGTTGGTGATTGCCCCAGATTTGTTTTAGAATACTCGTCGGCACTACAGTACGCTTCCCTGTTTTGGGGGAAGGGGCTAGGCGTCAATCAGCTACTTTGAACCTATTTGACGTGCCTCTGTCCTTAGTTTTGGGACCTTGCTTCTTGCTTAGAGCAGTCACACAAATACGTCATTGTTATACCATTACAGAAACACAACCTTCTTGTAAAAAAATAATAATTACTATGGTAACTAGAAATGGAACAATGTGGGGAAAGTGAGTAAGTTATGAGAAATGGAGGATGCTTATTGAATTTATTTGATTATTTTCGTACTTCCCAAATTCTGACTTACTTTGTAATCTTTTTCTGACCTGCCAAATGCATTTGATTAAAACATTCAGACACAAAAATCAAGTCATGTACCTAATGCTTCTGTTTCTTTTTAGTTGTATAAGAGAAAGATAATTTGGCATCAGCTTATTCCTTTTATGAAAAGCGCCACTGCCACATGTCTAAGCATAATTCAATCTTAAACTGCAACCATAAATTACTCCTTGGCCATTTCATACAGGTAATGGGAAATAAAAGAGCTATTTGTGTAATATTGGTACATTTATCATATGTTTTAGCACCATTTATTGCTAAATGCAGAATGATGAAGAAATGGTCCTATTATAATGGAATAACTGTTATAAAAAAATCCTCAGAGACAGCATGAAAGCTTCTGTTAGATAAAACTATTTGTTCCTTTAGTTTAATACATATTTTAACAGCCGTAGGGAAAATAAACCCTTAAAACTAAATGGTCATGATTGCTATCCATTTTACAACTTTTTGTTAGTCATTCAAATAAATATGATTTTTATAAACTATTTCCAATGAAACGTTTAACAGTACATTGAGATATTTATAATATATAGTGGCTGAGAAAATAATTGTATGCATGGAAAAGTACCCAACAGAAACACGTTTAATTAAATACATTCATTGCAAACGTAAGAATATTTCATTAAAAGGCGTTTAAAACTAATTTTACACAATAGTGTTCTGTTTGCATAGAATTTGCCTAGCACATATTCATACAGGCGTCATAAGGATTCCTAAACCAGCAGTTTATTTTAGGTTTGTTATTCGTCAAGTTATTTCTATCCTGAACCAACATCAATTCTATAATTTGTTCATTAGTGCCCTTTCACAAGCAAAGTGCCCTCAATTTCACCATCTATTTTTCCTTTTCATGATAGGTCTTCTGACAGCGAGGTATACCGGCAAAACCATGATGATGGCATAAGGTTGAAGAAGACAGAAAGCCCTGAGGTGATTAAGGGCAGGTGCGGTATGACTACCTGCCGAGGGTTCCCTCTAAAAGGGTGTTAGGGGTTAATGGGGGTGTTAGATAGGATATGAGGTGCTGTGTTGTCTGAGGGGGGTGGCTTGTACGCTTATTGTCTCTTATCTTGTTCCGGATTCTCTTTTCAAACAACCGCATGGAAGAAGCCCCACCCTCCATCCCTGTATTTTGGGTTTACTTGGTTGGATCAATTGTCCAGATGTGGCAGTATTGTGCATGCTAATGTATCACTATTGGGCAGCATGGTGGAATGGTGTAATGTTTGTTGTGGGAACCTTGCCGGTTTTGCTCATTGGACATCTGAGGCTAATGCGGCAGGTATGGGAGTGACCTTCCAGTAATGTGTTTTGATCAGTGTTAATAGGCTCTTAGCAGAGGTAGCGATTTGGGGTTCAAGCCACGGGTATCCTGGGGGCTGTATTGTGTGTGGTGATTCAGAACAAACTGGTGGGTCCCCAGGGAAGTTATGTATTGGTTATCTTATTGTATTTAATAAATGCTACAGTATGACAATTTATATCCACATTATGGTATCAGTTTGTTTATTCAAGGTTGGGAAGATGGGACAAAACTGAGGCTGGGTAAGTCAAGCTAAAACACAGTCAACTTTGTTATGGTTCTGCTAAAAAAAAAAATAATAAAAAACATGCTTCATTTTCATGTTATCTATGCTTACATTTGTTTAATGAAACCTGTTACACTGTTGTAAATAAGTTGTTATGACCCAAGGGAAACTGCCCCCTTATGTCAACTTGGAATACAGAAAAAAATTATCTATGTCATTGCTAAATAAACATATTTCCCATAATATAAAACAAATAAGATAGCGCTCAAACCCTATAATGTTCTCCCAGGGGAAGCAGACATCATGTGATCTGCGAAAAGCATTGGGAGGAGTTAAACGGTAAGCAGGTATAGTACGAGGTGTCAAAGGAGATCCAGGAAGCCACCTGTGACACTACAGTGATATCACTGGAGTGATGGAGGGAGCAATCGGGGGAACTGGGAAGACACCAGTCTAAGGCTTGTTCTATAGTAGGCGCGGGCGATGAGAACGCGCGTGTGCGTGATGCACACTTTTTGTGTGTACAGTCCGTGCTGCCGGGAGCGACAGGTTTGCAGTGTGTGTGTATATGTGTGGGTATGTGTTTATATATGTGTGTGTGTATATATATGTGTGTGTGTGTGTGTGTGTGTATATATATGTACATGTAGATTGTGTGTTATTAATTTATTATATATTTTTTAAATAAAAAAAAGACACGTTGAGAATAAATTATTTATTAACATTGTACACACACACACACATACACATACACACATGACAGCTGTGGTAGCATCGCAAATACTTAGTTTTCTGAATATTCCCCGCTATCGCCCGGCTCCACGCTCACTGCGCGCGCGGCCCCAGCATACAATGGCTGGCTAACCACTGCCCCCACTATATTACGGGCCTTACATTGTTACCTGCATGGCCCTAGCTGGAGTCACCTGACTCATCTGAATGCAATTTTCCCTTTACTACTGTATATACGTGTAACCCATGTTCTCCCCCCCCAGACACAGATGCCATATCTAGGGTGTAGTGAGGGCTGGCTACATGTATGTTGGTGGTGCATACCTGCCGGTAACAGGAGGGCCTTAGTCTCCCACAGTGATGTCGGGGATACAGGACCAGGCTTCTGGGGTATATGCCTCCATCTTCTCCTTAGCAACGGTGCAGCGCCTCCATCCTCTATAACTTCCCAGAATGTGGGGTAGGACCCTTATAGAGAAATAACCCTGGTCCCAGGGTGAATGCTCCAGAACACACACACAGTCTGATGTAAAACCGCAATGTCTCTTTATTGTCTCTTATCACAGCATCAGCACACAGTAGCCGCAGTTCAGATACAGCAGCAAGTCCTGTGCAGCAGGCCTTCAAATGTATTGGTATTCCTCCTCTCCTTCCCTCCAGTAATGTCTCCAGACAGGATGGTCTGGATGGGGCCTCAATACCCCTGCCTCCACTTCCACCAGGGTTGGCCCTGTGGGTGAGGCTAGATCTCCTTCCCCTCATCCCCTGAGCAGGGTGAGGCCATTGGTCCACCTCTATATAGGTCTGTCCTTATCTCCTCTCAGTCCTACAACACTTCAGACCGCACACTCTCCTCAGCTCCCATCTGATGCTCCCAGACTGACCAGCTACCCGCGCAGCTGTCACAGGGTCATCTCTCCTTTCTCTGGTTCAGCAGACACACTGCTCTCCAGAGACTCCAAACTCTCACAGGCCTGACAGACAAGACTCAACTCCATGCAGAACTCACTCTCCAACAGACTGAACTCACACACACACACACACAGGGCAGCCTACTAAATAGACTCAGCCCGCCCCCTATGATATCAGCAGGACTTCCCCTCTGTCTAGCCTGCACAGAGCTCAGGGGCCTGCCTCCACCACAGAGGCGGGGCTTGGTGAGGGGGGGAAAACCCATGGTCACAACTGGCGCCTGCCCTTACCAGGGCTTACTCCAGTAGTAGAAGGAAAAGTAGCCCATTCTGTTTACAGGGGGCTACATACGTATCGGACCAAACAGGGAGGTTTATCCTGAGATGTGAGCACAGGCAACCTAGAAATGTATTACTGTATATGGACCACAGGCGTGCCTGGAGAATCTTTATTTTACTGGGACTTGTACTAACCAAAGACCACTTTAAAATCTTTCATTTATTTGTTAGTATATATCTCCCTATTTCTAACTTGTTCTACTAACCAACTACTGTATATGGGCTCATGGATTTTTAAATTTTTGCTATTTCCATAATACTATTAAAATAAATCAGAATCAAATTATGTTTAATAGATTGTATATTGTGATTGTAAACTAGAAGGTTCTTCCTAATCAATCAAGTTACAAAACATTTACAGTATATTTGAACCTGTATATAACGTGTTTGAGACTATAACATTGTCTGACAGTATGTCACTAGTTTTTGTCTGATTCCTTTGGAGATTTCAAGCAATACTGAACAATTTTATGAAATTAGAGATATGGTAACAACTAGAGGTACGTTTTAACACAGTGGTTTTCTGAGAGAGCTGGAAAAGTCACCTACATTGAATTACTTTAAATGTGGACATTTGTCATGTAAATATTCATAGTCCTAAAATATTAAAAGTCACTTTATTTTAGTTTGTCAATTAATAATTAGTGCATCTCACAAGTAACTTTTAAAACAGATTATCTCCGTTTGCGATTAAATAGAAACCGTTAAATGACCAGAATGTATTGTGTCATGTAAAACCATTTACCATTGGTGCATGTTACAAATACTGCACATTAGCTCTGGCTTTGGAGGTTGTTGTTGAAGTGCTGTCTCTGGTTTGCAGAGTAAGGCAAAACTACACAAGCAATGAAAGACTTTTCATTACAAGCCATAGAATTCTATTGTTTTTGTGCTATGTTAGCAGATCACTCAGTTGGATAAGTATTGCTTCTGAATGAATGTGGTTACATGGTGGGATTATTAACAATAGACCTATTTTAACTACTTGTAAGGAGGTTTTGTTTCCTATGTTTCACAGTTAAACAAGAGTTTACTAAAGCCAACTGACCACCTCAGCATTTTAAGGTTGCTTCATTCTACATTTGAAGTAGTTTAAGGCTTCAGAAAAGGGAAGGAAGAATCAAGTGAGAATCTAAAAATAGCATTCTTATTTCTTCTCTTAGAGATTGTATTTTGCCATAGCCATTTTGGCGCTCTGCGCATTTTTTTTGGTGCCTCCCCCCCTCGCTAGGGTGCCCCTCTCTTTTTTCTTAAACAGTCATTATAACCAACGCGTACACTTTTTCTTGTGTTTTTCTTATTAAAAATATGTAATTGTCTCTTGTATCTCTCCCTCCCTCTCCCCATCCCTTCTCTCTCTTACTCAATCCTCTCTCCCTGTCTCTGTCCCTTCTCTCTCTCACTCTCTTCCCCATCCCTTCTCTCTCCCTCTCCCCCCAATCCCTTCTCTCGCCCCTTCCCTCCCCTCTCCCCCCCTCTCTCTCTGCCTCGTCCCCCACTGGTGCATGCCTCCTACTCCTCCGCTGTTGCACGCTTGCCCCTGCTGGGAGTAGGACACATCACGCAGCAGCGGAGAAGGAGGAGCAGATGGTAGATCGATAGTCGCGGTCCTTCAACGTGCCCCCAATTGTTCTAATTTGGAGTAAAGTACATTGATACATTTATGCTAAAGTGAAAAATGAAAATGATGCTCTTCGCATCAATTTTGCTGTGCCATGATGTCTAAACCCCAGAGTAAAGCATGTAAAATGGAAAGTGAAATTAGTAACAGTCTAGAAAAATACTTGTAGTTCTTCTGCATCCTAAAGAAAAACAATACAGACCAGCGCCTTAAAGTCCCAATGTGAGATAAAAGTTCAATGGATGATTGGAAATGTCCAATGGGTGTTTATCTGATCCAGTGGACAGCAGGTGCCTCAACAGCAGGATGATTTATACATGCAGGGGAGACAAGAGAGAAAGATCATAGTGTAATACTGTGAGGTTAATACAAAAAACACATAGACATAGACAAACATACACAGATAACACTGAACAATAGGCTGACTAATATAAGGAGGAATATTTAATGAACAATAAAAATGCAGGTAACTGGTGATGAGCAGGATTAGGATCCGGTGTTTTAAAACCGGAATCCTACTTACAGCAAGTCCCTAGAACACGAGCAGATAAGAGGGTATAGGTGTCCGGCGGGTAGTGTTGGTAGACACGCGCCGCGTGTAGGTGCCTGGGGGAGCTCTCTCAGCCGCGGCCGATGATGGCGATGCTTCCCTTCACTCCACGTGACTCTCCTTCACTGGCGTCCGGAAGTGCGTCACAGCAGGCGGGACTACACACCCGGTACTTCTGCCGATAATGCAGCTTGTATGCTGCGGCTCCAGGGGCTGCTGAAAAGGTCTGCTCCTCTGCCAAGTGATACTGCTAAATGATTCTGGCCCAACGCGTTTCGTGCGCATGCGCACTTCTTCAGGGGTACCTAGCAATACATTCAACAGCTACAGTATAATCCTTCTTGATGACTAAATGAATCAATAAGGATGTGCAGATCTTTTGTTTTTCCCTCATTAATTCCTTTCGACCTAATTTTCTTAATTGATGTTTCTATTCAAATCATGCATGGCTTCTGAAAAGAAACTTTAGCTGTACATGGTTAATGTATTATTCTGAATACACGGCTGTTAGATTACACATGTTGATACAGAAAGCATGTAGATATTTGCTTTGATAATAATAGTTCTGGATTGCTCTAAATCTGATTTACAGCTATGTGGCAATTGAATGGTTGTTATCGTATCCATTTAATTTTACTTATTTCCTTTGGAAAATGCAATAGCCCAGGTTTTGCCGGAACTCAAAACTCTGTGGTAAGGACAACTGCACAGCAAGGTTAAGTGCATTCTTGTCTTCAGTAACAATAATTACCTTTAAATAAAAAAAAGCTGTTTTCAGATTTGACAGTTAATTTACTAATGAATATGTGCACTTAATTTATAATAAAGTAATATTGACCAGAAATAATTCAGCACTGATACTCATCTGGAATTATTTTATTGTTCAAGTCTTCTATTAAATAAATTGGAAAGTATTAATTTTGCAAGACGAGATTGTCAGAGACTGCTGCATAAACTAGATTCATGTCAGCACTAAATTTAATTATTGATCGCAATACAATAGTGCTGAGAATATCAATCCCCAAACAGTTTCCAGTAACTATCAGCAGATTCCAAATATAGAGCTAAAGCAAAAGTGTGATTGCAAATGACTACATTTTTAATAAATATTTCATTAATAATTTCAAAATTCAATTTATCATTCTATATGGTCCTGTTATGATTTTTAAAGTATGGACACATAATTAATATTATAGGAGTCTTGTATGCTGTTTATACAATTTATTCTACATATTCTTCATCTTCCTTCTCACTTCTGAAGTGTCAAAGTACTTCAAATGCAGAATTAACTAGCCTTAGAAACTGCTGAGGTGGTCCTGTTATGACTTACAATATGAATTCCTCATCATTAACATGCTAGGAGTCTTGAATACTGTTTACACAATTATTCTACATTGGGTACAGTGCTTATATGTTGCCACATATTTTTAATCATGATAAACACATTGTTTTCCAAGAAATAAACATAAAAACACTATGTGTAGCTTTTATTATAAAAACAATAACAGCAGTAAATACAATACACGGCATTGCTATATAGATAAGCTCAGCTCTGTTGGTACTCCCCCAAATATTTTTTTTAGCATTAATTATAGGTCTAATTTGCTGTAAATTGCTTAACAAAGGATTTAAGTTTACATGCAGGTACCCTTCTCAGTCACTAATAGATTCATAGAAATTTGAATCAACAACCTTAGTCCCATTCATTTGAATAGAGCGGAAACCCTTGTGCAACACAGGGGCAATAGCTTCACGGCATAATGAATATGGTAGGTTATATCATCTCTTCTGGGTTAATAGGACATATGGTACTTGGCCACTCATGGTCAAAGACACCTAGTTGACAATGTTGTGCCATGTGCAATTTTGGACAAGTAATTGAACACAGCCCTCCAGAACAACAGTATTTGCATCCTATAGCGCACTCTATTGGCATAGGAATGTTCCTGAGCACCCTCTGGTAAAATAAAAGTAACGAAGTAAGTTGTTCCAGACTTAAAGGTACAAAGTAATCAGAATTACTGTTCCATAAATAAAATGGGGACACTCCTAAAACTACCTAATAGTGTGTGGATAATAAATAAATGTTAAAGCAGCAATCTGCCCAACTCCCCCCCCCCCCCCCCACCAATTAAATTTTTTAACCTTATCTAAACCAGGGGGGCATTCAGAGCTGATCGATACCTCTCCTCCCCCCACTTCACTTTTCGCATTATACAGTAGATGAGATTCAAAAATCCTGTGTCCATTAAGTTCAACCTATGTTAAATTCCGACGATGGAGATGCTCATAATATATTTGTATTTACAATATATTGATCCAAAGGAAGGCAAACAAAAAACCCCAGTGAAACATAATCCGATGTCTTGTAAGGGGAAATATTAATTCCTTCCTGACTCCCATAATATGATATCTCTAGTATCAACATCCTTCTCATTTTTACATATTTCTAAAAGGATGCCTAACCTTTATTTGAAGATATCTATTGTATGTGCCATTACACAGTCCATTGGTAATAGATTCCACATTGTAACTGCCCTTACTGTAAAGAACCATTTCCTTTGTTCCTGGTGAAATATCCTTTCCTCCACCCTTAATGGCTGTCCCAGTGTTTTTGTACTGTCGTTGGGATGAATAGTTATTTTCAAATGTTCTTGTATTGACTATGAATATATTTGTAGACAGTTATCAATCATATCCCCTCTTAGATGCCTCTGTTCTAATGTAAACACATAAAAATTAGCTATCCTTTCCTCTTAAATCATGTTTCCCTTCTCTTTACTAATTTGGTAGCTCTTCTCTGTACAAGTCCATAATGTCTTTTTGTATGGAGTGGTCTTCAAAACTGTACTTCATATTCAAGGTTTGGTCTTACTAAGGATTTATACAGTGGCAACATTGTGTTGTCTTTCCTTTATTATTTTTGTTTATTTGTAAAGTGTCGACAAAGTCCTTCTGTAGAGAAATTAAATCCTGCTCTGATTTCACTACCTTACATAATTTAGTGTCATCGGCAAAGATGGAGACTTTGCGCTCTACGATAATTACATTGATATTTGTAAGATTTTTTGTGGCACTTTTGACCAAAAAAAAAAGAAGTCTAATATAGCCACGCGATCATGAATAGAAAGTTGTAACATCTTCTCCTGATGACACTGAAACTTTCTATAGGCCATGAGAGTGAACTCTGATATTGGAGCTACTTTGCGTCAGCCAGTTCGTCTCTCAGGAACCAGGGTTGAGGTAAGATTTAAAAAAAATTATGTGCAAACAGAGGTGATTGCTGTGCTACAGCTCCTACTGCTCCTACTGCTGCTACTGCTCCTGCTGCAAAAAAATACAGAAAATGTACATAAACTAAAAATAGTATCATTGATTTTGCTAAAGTATTTTGTTTCTATAGTTCAGGCCATTGCTGGGTTGACGTGTTCCAGACATGATAAAGACACACTAACTGCATTAACATAGCAATACAAAAGTACAAATTCATATTTCATAAAATCAGTCTTCTCACGCAGTATATTAATATATGATCACCCTTGAAAGGCAATTCTGATTTTTAAGTGAAAGCTAATACTTGTTGAAATAAGAATACAAACCATGCAGTTTTAGTGGTTGCAAGAGCAAGAGGGTGTATGAGTGGTTCAAGAGGTTTGCTCATGGAAAAGGAAATGCTTTTGTAATCGGTATATTGAGTTTCACACAATGTAATGGCACTAGACTATTCTTAAAATTACATTTACTAGAAATGTGGATATTGAATTTGTAGTGTTATTTTTTACAACAGCAGGCTCACACCATTAAAATTACAAATATCAATTTTAATAAGTCTAAAAGATCTCCAGCTTTAAGATTTTCACAAAATAGACGTCTAAAGCAATAGGGTTAATAAATAATAATTAACTCATACTTCGCCATTAACGAGAAAACAAGTAACATTTTAATGTTTTATAACACATTCACAATTAAAAATAATACAACTTTCCTTACAATAACATTGACTGATTGGGTGGGTGGCTGGGTGATTGACTGACTGACTGGGTGAGTGAATGAGTGAGTGACTGACTGAGTGGTTGACTGGTTGGGTGGGTGACTGCCCGGGTGGGTGGGTGACTGCCTGAGTGGGTGGGTGACCCCAATACATTTTAAAAAGACACCGATCACCCCAATACATATACAAAAGACACCCACCACCCCAATACATATAAAATTCAGACTTACCTTGGGGATGGTGTCGGAAGGTAGGCAGTGGGTGTGGAGGGGGGGCAGTGAGCACAGGGGCAGTGGATGTGGACGGGGGGCAGTAGATGTGGAGGGGGGGCAGTGGAACCCAGGCCATGAGACCACCATACCAGTTTCCCCCAAACATCTCCCCTCCCCCGCTCAAACAGCCGCTAAGAGGTGGCAGCAGTAACCGGGGGAGCGCTGGGAGAGAACCACCTGAGGAGAGCGGGAAGCCGCCAGGCTTTGTCTTCACTCCCCCGGCCCATCTCCAAACCTGCCAGGGCAACCACAGGGAAATGTGTGCCTACCTCCCACCCCAGGCAAAAGCCACGGAGACAGGGGGAGGCCATTCCCCTCCACCCCCCCGAGCCTACCTCCCACCCTGGGCAGCAGCCGTGGGGATCACGGGCAGAGGGGGAGCACCAGGGATCATCTCCTCACCTCAGGCAGCAGCAGTGGGCAGAAGGTGGCAGAAGTGGGCAGAAGCGGGCAGAAGAGGGCAGCAGCGGACAGAAGGCGGCAACAGGCTTGAGGCGGGAAATCTGCCTGCACTCTATGCAGGCACCAGAAGTACTGGACTGCTTGAGGGCGCACCGAGGAGGGAGGAGGGAATGCCAGGAAAGCCTTCGCTGGCCGCAGAGCATGTTGGCATCTCAGCGGAGCCCCTGGGACTGCTCCATGGAGCCCCAGGGTTCCGCGGAACCCTGGTTGAGAAACACTGCTTTAAATATAGAGGTTTACTTGCATTTTCAGATTTTTGCTTGCGCCAGGCAATCTGTACAATATTTTATGACAATTAAATATTTCTAAATGAATTTAATTACATTCATACCTTCTTTAACCCTTTAACTACCAGAGTGATTTGAACCGCTAGGCCTTCTCAATGTGAAAGGGATTATATATATATATATATTTTGCTTTTAAACTTATAACTATCCAGAGAATCAAATTTAAGCACTGTACTTTACAACATCCTAGTAATTATTCAAACATCATTTATATATAATACTAAATTGTGTGAAAGAATATGGAAGTGTTGGGTTGTTTTTTTTTGGACAGGTAAGCCAGTAATTATTTTTGTTAAAATATTTCCTTGTTACAAACAATAATTAAAAAAGAATACTGATAAATGTTTCAAATAAGTAAGTTGAGAAATATGAAGGATGATTGGTAGATTCGTTTATGATTAGATTTTTATTGGTTTGGTTAGGAATACTGGCTACAGAGCACTGTCTGTGCAAACAGAAGATGCCTAATCTAAATGTAAACATATTTACAACTAAACGTGTACAAAGCCCTTATGTCAAGACTTGTTAGATCCATAGAACAGAGACTCAATTACTGACAAAACAAGTGTCAGCATTTACTCTGTAATTTTCCGCAGGGAATTAAACCAACTATTAAAGCTGCAGTCACATTAGGCAAAATATATTGGATTTATAAAGCTGCATTTCATCTTAAATTTACCTACTTTATTTTTAAAACAGATAGTTTATACTAAATAAATACTTCAGTTTTTTTCCCTGTTTTTCTACTTTATGCCTTTTTTTTATAGTTTTTTTTTTTTTAATTCTCTGCATCCATTGATTGCCATGGGAACCAGTGATGCAACCATGCAGCTTGAGTTGATAGAAAGGGTTAGGAACATCTCTCTTCCCAATAGTCTGGAATGAATCCCCTTGGAAGCACGCACACGTCACTGGAGCGCATTATAATATTCATATGCGTTCCACTGATGGCCTCAAAGAACAGGCAGCCATTTTATTTCACCAAAACTCTGTTTATTTTGTAATCAGCCCACGGGCAACGGATCAATCTGCAGCTTACAGTAGGTGATCACATTTCCATGAAAGTAGAAAGCTTGCTGAATTGATTAAATAATAAAAAAAAACTAAGCCGTAGGAACTGCTCATTTAGTAACCTGAAAGAAATCATAAATGTGAAAAATTCCTTCCCATTTTTTTTTCATTTTATTTGAGTTTCAGGTGTGAAATTGTTTTGAAGTTTAGACTTCAAAGTTTAACTGTACCACTTTCAGTATAATATGTAAGTGGAGATGCCCTCCATATAGATTTTGCTTAGGATTTACCTAGCAGAGGAAATAATGTACTGCAATTGTAAAGTTGAGGTGATTGCAGTTGAGTTATAGAAAATCTGACGGGTTGACATTTTTAAAGCATTCCTACAAGATGGAAAACGACTTTATTACTGGCGACTACAATCCAAATGTGGGATTTAAAAAAATTAACTGTACAATTAGGGTTACATCTACATATTTTTAGATAATCTGTGACTACACGTAACACCATATTGGTTAATGATTTGAATATACCCATGGCAAAGTTATATTTGACCAAAATTTGTGAAATGTATCTTTATTCGTTTTTCTCTTTTTGAAGGTTTTTTCTACCTAGTTCTACATTGGAGCATGGGGAGAAGGTATAGTACAATGGTAATGGAACATTTACACCAATAAATCTGTAGATATAGATACTGTACTTACTGTCCTTTATGCCGCTGATGAGCAAGCAAGTTTGTGGTGCTGGGACAGTGCCTGCCGCAATGTGACCCCTTGCAGCATAAATCCTTTGGTAACATGACCCCCGTTCATGACAGCGGCACCATAGACATTAAGGCTTTCTACATCTGTATTAGGAGTGGTGCAGTAGGTGTTAGCATTTTTATTTAATGATGTATTTTGTTGGCTACCGGTTTTAATTTATGTGTTGCCTAGTAGTTGTATTAATTAATTGTTGTGTTGGTAACTGCTTTTATGTATTGAATGTATTGTTTGGCTAGTGGTATGATTTATGTAATTGATTGCCTAGTGGTTTTAATTATTTTATTGACTGCCTAGTGATTTTATTTATTTAATTGATTGGCTAGTGATTTTATTTAGGTAATTGCTTGGTTGGCTAGTATTGTATTGTATGTCTTTATTTATATAGCGCCATTAATATACATAGCGCTTAGTGCTTTTAATTTTTGTTTCTGGGGGTTTAGGTGCTTGTTGTATATATTTAATTATTGTGTATTTTGGACATTCATGCTTTTGTATTAGGGTGACCATTGACTGCTATAGTAGCTTATCGTGCCCATATTGTATGGGTTTGATGTACTACTATGCCAATCAATGGGTACAGGGTGGGTATAGTAGGTCCGGGGGGAGGAGCTGTTTAGGCCTTCCAGGTGGGTAGTGAGGGATGGTGGGTTAACCCCTTAATTACTATAGCGGTTATAACCGCGAAGGGGTTAGGGGCCATTAGATTGTATTTTTTAATGTATTCTTGCTGGCATCGGAGGACATGGCCCTGCAGTATGCCGACAAGGACGCCCTTCATGATGGCAGGGGTAAGTAGAAAGGTTTTTATTTTCTTTAGTTATGCTGCCTGGCTAATGTTTTGTTTAATAATGGGCAAATGATCTATTATCCAAATCTGGATAATTAGTTTGCACAAAAATACAGAGGTAAATTAGAATTTTCACAGGTTGTGTTAGGACCTGCATAGTTGTCATGCCGTGACCTGGCTGAAGGCTTATAACGCTTTGGCCAAAAAGTTTAACTACACTGGCGACAACCTTTAGTCTAAATCGGCTAGATCCGCGATTTTAAGATTATCCCGGTTATGTGCGGTTTTGTGTCGTTTTTGCCCGGAGTGAACTGCGTTATTTTCGCGCTCGTGATATTAGCATTTTATTCTCGCTGTCTGCAATACCGCAATGCCGAGTAAAAACTCAGGGGGGCATTTGCGAGCTGTTGTCTTGGAAGTCTAATACCTTCGCGGTTCAACCTATGTCAGTACACAGTCTGTGTGTGCACACGCAGTAATTATAAATTTGCATATTTAAAGTATACATGCATTTGCGGTGCTGTGCTGCTGTACAGTATGTCTCGTTTGAAAATTGTTGAAACGCATAGGCGTGTACAGTACTGTAACAGTGTCACATTTCTGCATACAGTATACAGCGCTCTCCCCTCACTCAGGATAATTAACTGCACTGCAGGGTTATTCAACTTCTTATCTTCTGTGCAATGCAGTACATCTCTCCCACACCATTCCTTCGAACTTATGTCTGGTTTCAATCACATTCCTGCTTGACAGCAGAAATTTACTGCACATGTGCCTGTAACTTCGTCCACCACTGCTTGCTTGCCTGAGTGAGTGACCAAAAAAAAAAATTAAGAATTTTTTTTTTTTTGTAATTTTTTTATTTTTATTTTCTCCACAAGCCTGCAAAAACCATCTTACTGTAGCTTTTATCTGCGACCTTGTGCGTTTGACGGCACATGGTTGATTTGTGTACTTTTTACGTACTCTATTTGGGGGTGTATTATTATGATGAACTGCCTTTTGAAATTAAAGTATGTATTTAGCTTTGAACTTCATGCGGCTGTCTGTAATTTTTGGAATCTTGCCATTGTGTTTTGAATCCGTCCATAGCCGAGCTTCAAAGCCTCACTGCGCTTGCGTGTAATCCTTGTTCAGATGGGAGCTATTTAGCTGCTTAGCTGCTTACTGAGCATGAGTCACCCAATCCCCCCCTCTCCACAGAGTCATTCGACAGACACCTGCACAGAATCATTCATTTTCTGAAGTTAGTCATTGTGTTTTTAATCCGTGCCTAGCCGAGCGTCAATCGCCTCACTGCGCCTGCGTGTACTCTAAGCCTCTTTGAGATGGAGCTAGCTGCTTACTGCGCATGTGTCACCCAACACCCCCCCCCTCCACAGAGTCGTTAATTTTCTGAATCTTGCCATTGTGTTCTTAATCCATCCATAGCCGAGCTACAAAGCCTCACTGCGCCTGTGTGTGATCTTTTTTTCAGAGGGGAGCTATTTAGCTGCTTAGCTGCTTACTGCGCATGAGTCACCCAACCCCCCCCCCTCTCCACAGAGTCGTTAATTTTCTGAATCTTGCCATTGTGTTCTTAATCCGTCCATAGCCGAGCTACAGTACAGTACAAAGCCTCACTGCGCCTGTGTGTAATTCTCTTTGAGACGGGAGCTTTGAGGCTTTGTTTACGGCAACGTTTTGGAAAATCCATTCTCGAATTTGATTTACACAGAGCATCACCTTGATATTATAATAATAATAATAGCATGTTTTTGTATAGCGCTGTTAGTTACAGTATACTTAGCGCTTTCCAGAGACATTTTTCAGGCACAGGTCCCTCCCTGTCCCGTGGAGCTCACAATCTACTGTATGTTTTTGGTGCCTGAGGCACAGGGAAATACAGTGACTTGCTTTTTATGTACTGTATTTGGGGGTTGTATATGGGGGTTTATTGATCAAATTATTATGATGAACTACCTTTTGAAATTACTGTACTCTACTCTACAGTATGTAATTTCTTTGAACTGCAGCACAACTAGTCCTTCATCCCTCCCCCACGCACACACAAACTCTTTTCGACAGACACCTCCACAGAGTCATTCATTTTCTGAAGTTAGTCATTGTGTTTTTAACCCGTCCCTAGCCGAGCGTCAATCGCCTCACTGCGCCTGCGTGTACTCTAAGCCTCTTTGAGATGGGAGCTAGCTGCTTACTGCGCATGAGTCACCCAACCCCACCCCCCTCTCCACAGAGTCATTCGACAGACACCTCCACAGAGTCATTCATTTTCTGAAGTTAGTCATTGTGTTTTTAATCCGTCCCTAGCCGAGCGTCAATCGCCTCACTGCGCCTGCGTGTACTCTAAGCCTCTTTGAGATGGGAGCTAGCTGATTACTGCACATGACTCACCCAACCCCCCAACCCTTTCAGGCTTTGTTTATGGTAACGCTTTGGAAAATCCCTTCTCGAATTTGAAATATAAATCTGATTTGCACAGCATTGTGATGAATTGAGAGTAAAAAAAAACATTAACTGATTCAAGTTGTTTGGACATTCATTCTTATACTGTGGGGGTGGGGGAGGGGTGGTTGTCAATGATTATGATTACCAGGAATGTGAATAAATATTTATTTTATTTCATCAGGAACAAAAAAATACAAATATAAAAATAATCATGAATAATACATAATGCAGTCTTTATTAAGTTCTTCTGGCAGATTGAAATTGGATAAACATTTAGAAAACATTTGTAAAACATGGAGAAACATGAATTATGCACATTTATAAGAATAGTATGTAATAATATATATACACTGTAATGTGTAATATATGTATACTGTGTATATATATATATATATATATATATATATATATATATATATATATATATATATATATATATATATATATATATATATATATAGCAACTGTAAATATTACTGTATGTTCACTTGTATGTCTTAGACAGGTCTGCAACCCTGTCTTTCCCCATTATCGCCCAGCATACAGCGCTTCCACTGCAGCAAGGGATTCTGGGAAATGACATGCAAATGAACACTCAGTGCCACCTTTTGTCTCAAGCTCGTATTACACAAGCAAATCCTCAAGTCAATGCATGCTGTTTTAAACACAGCTTTTAGACAGAGGCTGGGATGAGATGCAAAGCCATTGAACCCACTCACAGACATGTTTCAACCTTGATGGGTATCATCAGTGTGAGGTTGGTCTTAATGGTTAAGCGGGTTTGAGACTAGACTAGGTAATCACCACTATTATTAAGGTTATGGTGGGTAAAAAAAGTGACAAAACCCTCCACAGTAAAGCATAAAGCAACTGTAAATATTACTGTATGTTCACTTGCATGTCTTAGACAGGTCTGCAACCCTGTCTTTACCCATTATCACCCAGCATGCAGCGCTTCCACTGCATCAAGGGATTCTGGGAAATGACATGCAAATGAGCACTCAGTGTGTGTGTGTATATATATACAGTATACTGTACATAGTAATATTATTTTTTCCGTCGTTATCTTTTTCCTCATTCCGTGTACAGTACAGTAGTTCATTGAGAGAGGAGAGGTTTTGTGTACATCAATACTGCTATTTATATACTGTACATTTGACTGTACAAACAGATTAGACTGGACACAACACCCCACTTCCCCAGGCCACCTTTTTTTCCCTGAAACGACAAGAAAACAAAAAATTAGTGCAGTTACTGTATGTGCGTACTGTATTATGGCATTGTGTGATATGTAGTACTACTTTAGATGGCTGGTGCTGCTTTCTCTGAAATGAAAAAAAATGACCAGTTAGTAGGCAGTTACTGTACTACTGTCAAACTAGTCTACTGTATACTGGAACTACTGTACTGTATACTCTGACTACTGTTAAATACAACTGTATGTAACCTGATGGCTGGTGCTGTTCTCTCTGTAAAGAAAAAACTAACTACTGTACTGTATACTCTGACTATTGGGAAAGAAAAAATCTGTGCCATACTTACCTGTATCACACTGTACTTACAATACTACTGCACAGTACTACTTTCCTGATGCTTGCCCATTACGCGCGATCACAATGGGCAACACAGTCGCAATATGGTCTATATATTTATTGCAGCGTTCCACGGTGAGTACATCGTTCCAAAAACTCATTATGCCTTTCAACAACTCGTCCTTTTTGGAGGGTTTAAACTTTCCGGATATGAACCTTCAGCTGATGCCAGACCATTTCGATCGGATTGAAGTCTGGCGATCTGTCATTGGAAAAAAAGGACAATTAGTTTAAGAGATACAGTACACAGTAAAAAACAGTTGGGGAAAAAATGAGACACGGTCTACTGCACTTGCTCCGCTGGCGTCTTCACCCAGTTGATACCGTGCTCAAGGATATGCGCTGTTGACGCGGTGTGCTTCGGATCGTTGTCCTGGTAGAAGCGGTGACCATTGGGGAACTTTCGTGTGATATATTGCACTATCTCAGGGACAATGTTGTCTTGGAAGAAAGCTTTATTCATTATTCCTATAGCAAGAAAAAAAACTGCACAATAGTACAGTACAGTGCATACAGTAAGGTTACACTAGTAAAGTACAGTGCATAAGGCTAAATTATATTTGATATATTTTACCTTCAAAGATGATAATGCATCCTGGTCCACGCCTAGAGATGGCACCCCACACATGCAGCTTCACGGGGTGTTTTGGCCGCGGCTTCAAAGATATGTGGCCTTTTTTGTGGAATGCAAAGCTTGCAAATCTCTCCAGCGATACAGTAGACTCATCAGTGAAGATGCAATCCTAGAAAGTCTCCCCACTGTCGATCCATGCCTGGCCTGGACCACTCTTTTGATTTTGTTTGCGTCCCATATCATGGGGTACGCTCTGTAATGACAATGAATAAATAATTTTAGCGGTACAGTACAGTTTCCTAAACAACACTTTTGTGTCCAGTACTAACCTCACACGTCCATATTTCCACCCAATGCTGCGTCTCATCTTCTTTATGCTGGTCTTGGATAAAGTCAGATTGTGCTTTTCCTGCAGAGTGTATTTGACCCTTAATGCACTCTTCTCATCATTCTCCTCACTTATTTTGTCCACCAGAAGAGTTGTCTCCCTACAATGTAAAGAAAATATATTGTTTTATTAATATGCAGCAATATAAAAATTATATATAAATATAAATATACAAAATATATATACTGTTGTAATATAAATATAAATATACAAAATATATATACTGGTGTAATATAAATATAAATATACAAAATATATATACTGTTGTAATATAAATATAAATATACAAAATATATACTGTACTGATATAAATATAAATATACAAAATATATATACTGTACTGATATAAATATAAATATACAAAATATATATACTGTACTGATATAAATATAAATATACAAAATATATATACTGTACTGATATAAATATAAATATAAAATATATATACTGTACTAATATAAATATACAAAATATATACTGTATACTGTACTGATATAAATATAAATATACAAAATATATATACTGTACTGATATAAATATAAATATACAAAATATATATAATGTACTGATATAAATATAAATATACAAAATATATATACTGTAGTGATATGAATATAAATATACAATATATATATACTGTACTGATATAAATATAAATATACAAAATATATATACTGTTGTAATATAAATCAACAGAAATAACAAAAATATTAGATTTAAATAAAAATTAATTTTATTTTTAAGTTGTATGAATATACTTACGCGTTAGTTACCCTTGGTGCCCTTTTGCGGTCTCTGTTTTTTCCGTGTGCATGATAGCTCACGGTGGTTGCTGGCACAACGATGCCAGAAGTAACTAGCCAGCGTTGAATAGCAGCAATTCGGTGTCCGCTCGTGTACATCTCCTTAATTCGCATGCTGAGCTCCTTGGAAATCTTTTTAACAGGCATTGCTGCGAGTAGAAAGAAATACAAACACAACAATGTATATTCAATGTTTAGTCGATGTGTATTCAATGTGCAGTGAATCCACAAAATGGATGGTGTATTTATACGTTAATGACTCACATTAGAGTACGCCCACTTTCAGCACCTGTACCTCGCCGCCATGCATATAAGGTTACACACTTTGCATAGCCCACAGATCAGATGATCTTAATCTGAACTTGCCCTTGTCCAGATACTGTACTGCATTGTGCCACCTGCTTCCATGGAGCAACCCCAATTCTACGGATGCAGGAACCCACTCGCCTCTGCCGTGCCTGTCAAGCAGAAAAAGCGAAAGGCAGTTGCCGTTTCCACACCAAGGCAAAAGCGACAGGCTAAGGCCAATAAAGAAAACCTTCTGCTGACCCCAAAGGCTAAGGGTTTTCATAGATGTCAGCCTTTTTATGTCAAGAAGATATACGGTGATGTACTCTTGAAGCAAAACGATTGGCAGCCAACCCATCGAACCCGCAGACCACTTCCTCACATACACTTCGACGACTCTGCCGCCGCTGTCCCGGAAATCTTCAGCCCGTTTTCTCCACCCCTCGTCCTTGATGCTGCCGCCGCCCTCCCGGAAACCCACAGGCCATCTTCTCCAGTTCTATCCGACCGCGCTGCCTCTGAAATCCACGGGTCACTTTCTCCTTTGCTCTTAGACGACTCTGCTTCTCGCCCGGAAATCCAAAGGTCACTTTCTCCATCCCTCTTCGACGATGCTGCCGCTTCTCCTCTACCGGATATCCACAGGTCACCTCCTCCACTCTTCTTCGACGTCGCTGCCGCTTCTCTCCATGGAACTCCCATCTCATCCTCCGTTGCACCCATCCACCCAGATGTTCACACGCCATGCACAAGAAGCAGCTCGTTAGACCGGATGGAGAAGATAGAGGCTGACATAGCAGGCATACATTATTTGCTCGGTGTTAATGCCCCTGTTTCCCCGACGCTGGAGCAGGGTGGTGACATGGATGTGATGAATGGGACCTTCGACCCGCTTCCATCACCAAGCGCACCCCCTCCACCAGAAGATGTAGTGTACATGTATGCCGTTGAGGAGGACATGACAACCCTGTCAAGACCACGCCAGGAGACAACACGGCAACCAAGACCAGAGGAAAGCTTCCTCCCAGACAACCTACCATCACCCGTTGCCTCAAGCACACCCGCTCCCAAAAGACCTACAGTCGCTCGCATCGATACGGTGCCCGACATCACCCTGTGCGATCTGCCACCGGAGCTCAGGGAGAAGTATAGGGTGAAGAGTGCTGGTGCACCCCACAAGTATGCCTTGTTACTTTTTAAGCACCATGTTCCCTACTCGTTATACTGCGACTGGGCCTTCAAAGTGAACTACGACAGAAGTCGCGTAAAAAAGGGGCTTCCTGCCAATTTAAGACGGAACATTCGGGATGAAATGCGGCGCTTTTATCCAATTACAGATCCTGTAATGAAAGGCGTTCGAGACTGCATTAATGGCGTTTTGCGCCATGCAAGGAATCGGCCATGGACGGACAATGCGGAGGACTTTCTGTAAGACCATACTGTTGTGCTTAACTGTATTGTACTCTACATGATTTGACCTGCTGTACTTAAATAAAGGAGATGTTGTTGTGTGTTTTTTTTACTTGTATTAATACAGAAATGTTTTAACTTGCTGTCCACACACACAGGACCTGCACCATTCCAGTCCCTGGGGGCCGCAAACAGGCACGGTTTTCAAGGTTGTCCTGAAAACCTGCCCTGTTTGCTGCCCTCGAGAACTGTAGTGGTGCAGGTCTGACTGACAGTTTTGCACACCATCCCTCTGTACTTTATATGTTTCTTTAATAAAGGAGATTTTTCGTTTGTATACTGTATTTTATGAATAAATTTTTTTTTTTTGTAATCACAGGTAAGGCCATGAACGGACAATGCAGAGGACTTTCTGTAAGACCATACTGTTGTGCTTAACTGTATTGTACTCTACATGTTTTGACCTGCTGAACTTAAATAAAGGAGATGTTGTTGTGTGTTTTTTTTAGTTGTATTTATACAGAAATGTTTGAACTTGTTGTCCACACACACAGGACATGCACAATTCCAGTCCCTGGGGGCCGCAAACAGGCACGGTTTTCAAAGGTTACCCTGAAAACCCGCCCTGTTTGCTGCCCTCAAGGACTGTACTGGTGCAGACTGTTTTGCACACCATCCCACTGTACAGTATATGTTTTGACTTGTCGTTTTTTAATAAAGGAGATGTTGCGTTTTGCTTATTTTATGAATAAAGAATTTGTTTTTAAAACATGTGACTGTAAACCATACTGACTGACATAAATGTTTTCACAAATGTAGCAGTAAACCATACACCTGTTGATGTTTTGAATTGCTGTGCACTTAAAATGTTTCTACATTGTACAGTATTTGTAAATAAATGTTTTTGTACTTACTCCACCAATAAAAGAACATGTCGATTTGTTTTACATTGTTCCATTTGCTCCTTTGCTACTGTAACAAAATACAGTGTTTCTAGAATGTCGAGGCATACTGCACTGTATATTGTAAGCATGCGCCGTATAATAGTATTAAAAAAAAATAGAAGACACAAAATGCATAGTTTTTTTTTCCGGGTTTATTACACAGTATACTGTACTGTATATAAAAAAGTATTGTACAGTATACTGTACAGCCGGAAAACATCAGCATACTGTTTCAGGTACAGTATTCTATCCTAATCAATAACAACGGCCACTAAACTGTAGACTCCGGTACGTGGGTTTTTTAATCCGATTCAGCAGGCATTGTTACACAAAGCGATATTATCCATTGAAATCCCTCCATTAGCCGTTTTCTTTTCTGAGGAAAAACAAAAAGAAAAGTTTTACTGTAATGGTCAGCCCCCTAAAGAAGTTCCCAGCCAGTCCCACCAATAATTTTCTCGGGGGGCGTCTCCTGTTCACATGCGCATGCGCCTACCGTCGATGTAATGACACGTATACTGTATGGGTTTCAAGAAGGTTCCAATGCGCATGCGCCTAGCGTTCCACCAATAGTTCAGTATCTGCAGTACAGTACTGTAGAAGCCACTCAGCCAATAATATTGCTTACAGGAGAATCGCTTGACTTTTGAATCGCACCGATATTGATACTGTATTGTCAAAATAAAAAAAACACAGAAAATAATACGGCAACAATACTCACCATAGAATTTCCCATTCAGCTGGTGCCAGCGCTGGTCCACTGCCAGTCCAGCATTCTTGATCATCCACGTCGATAGTTTGCAGCGGGACTAGTCCACCTGTAGTCAGCTGATGAGGCTGGAAATTGCTTAGGTACATGCAAGCTTGATTGAAACTGCATGCGAAATCCGGCTCAGGCTCAGGGTTGTCACTGATGGCGGGACCGTCATTGGAAGCCGGTCTGGTGCATTGCTTGGCAGCGACTGTCGTTTCTTAGTTGGTTTTAACACGACCCTTCGCCTTTTGCCGTCATCATGATCATAGATACAGGAAAAAGCCAGTGATACACACCAAAACCCTCCAACAAATTGTGGCTCAATACGATAAAAACAGGAATCGCTACATAACCTTTTCCTTATTGCACGCTTCCACGTATGAGGAGTTGGCGAAAATTTGTAAAAGTCATAGTTTTCGACAAAATACTGATAAATTTGAACAACTGTTGCCATCTTATCCTCTGTTGCATTAATCGCGGCCCACATCAAATACGTGTAACTTCTGTCGGGTTTTTGGAAAGCGGGCTGCACTTGAACACTCATGGCGGGCGTGTCTCTGGAGAATACTGTAACCGAAACTGGTCTTTGTCTTTCTTTAATATGAAAAGCCTAAATTGATACATTTTTGCAACCTCTTCCTTCAGTCTCAAGGCCATGTTACAATAGCACACTGTGGTATCTTTTTTAAACGAAACACCTGCAAGTCGACACATTACTGAAGCGCATGCGCATTATAATTCATGAATATCTGCCATCTGGCGGACACGCGAAGAATTGCAACCTATCAAATCCGAACCATTCTCAATAAACGCATCAACCGCGCGTCAGCCGCGCATGAGCCGTGGCTAGGAACGCAAAATGAACGCGGCATGCGCCAGGTGAAGAGCGTCGCATTCCAGGAAAAAGCCAGGGAAAAACCGGCGATTTGTTTGAATAAAAGCTGCCGCAGCAGTAAATGACCCTTACATTAGTATTAGAATACTAATATTTAAGTATTTTACTAAGTATTTTCTGTCACATTGGATGAACTGTAGATTTGGATATTTTTGTCTTTTGTTGAATAAATTTGTCCATGCCCAGTAGTACTCCTTTTGACATATATATATATATATATATATATATATATATATATATATATATATATATATATATATATATATGCAAATATAGCTGTATGCTCATATATTGCATATAAAGCTATATTTGCATATTTGCTTTCCTGTGGAGGGTTTTTGTCACTTTTTTTACTCACCATAACTTAACTCAGTATATATATATATATATATATATATATATATATATATATATATATGTATATATATGTATATACATATAGAATCCACAGAAGCAGCCGGCACTCCACTTGCAAGTAGAAAATATTGGGTGCTTGTCCCATAAAGCAATAATAAACCATACGATACCGTTTGAAGCGTGAGATCAGGAGACAGCACTCTGGTAAGTTTGATCACAAGTTTTTGTATTGAAAAAGACACATAAACCGACGTTTCGGTCCCCCAGTGTGACCTTTCTCAAGGTGGTGCAATGAATGCAGTGCAGAGTACATATATATAGCCCAAAACCCCAGTGCTGCTGAAAAACACCAATCACAGAAAATTAACATCACCTGCCTGTGTGCCCTACAAGCAACCTATCACAGGGAGAACGGTGGCCATCTTGAATATATATATATATGATATGATATGATATGATATGATGTGGTGGGTGCTGGAGTTAGAGTTTGCAGAGATTGTGTGTTCTATTTTAATATACTGTATATTTCAGCAATAAAATTATATATTTGTTACCCCTCTCCCCCTAGCCTAAATATCTAGAGGATATTTGTTTGTAGACCCCTTTGGCCCCTGTGTGTCAATGAGTCAGTAACTCTGTGAGAGCCTGTCTAGTTTGTGCAGGACTCTCAAAGCTTATTCATTTGAAGCAGTGCTAATCAATTGGTGGCAAAGGTAGTCAATATACGTTAATGTATGTGTGGCTTTTAGAGAAAGTGTTATAGGTTTTTCCATTGGATGGACACCTAGTCTGAGGAAGCTGTGACCACTAATACTTAGATTAATGGCTTTATCCTATACAGTCCAACATGGACACTTGGGCCTTTTCTGTGTCCATAAATCTGCATCAAAGTCAGAAGGGACATCCGGTCAAAGATGGCCCGAATGTCCGCTTGAGGCTGTATAGATTTCCCCCTAAGAGGGTTTAAGATTGATTGATAAGTAGAGAAACAATTTAGTAGATTTGTGTAAGCCTTGTTTTAAACTTATACTGTAAACTAATGTTATTGGTTAAAGGCTATACAGCTTGTTCACTTGATATTAAATATTAAAAGAGCCCCCAGAATGTCACAGCAGGTATATATACTTTTAAATGTTTTTAAATATTTGGTTAAATGCTATTGTTCATTCACAAAACAGAAATGCATACTTATTTTATGCAAATATTGTAAAACTGCCCACATTTTGCAAAAATGGCCCAAGGTTATACAAATGTTGGGGTTGCCACTGTCTTCATATTCTTTCTCCAGAATCTATATGGTTACTATAACTTTTTTTTTTTCATTTTCTTTTTTCATCTTTTTGCAATAACACAATTGTCTTTATTACTTGCCTACTTTATACAGTATATTTCTGTTTTTGACAGCTACAAAAATATAATATTCCATACACATTTAATGCAGTGCTTCCTTTTAGTTAGATCATTTACTGCCAAGTGTTTTGTGTTTCAACATAGTGTATTGCACTTAAGTGTATTAGAGCATGCACAAAAAATTCATTCATTTATTTTGATCTTTTATGCAGGTATATATTTGTCACCTGGCTCTTTAAAGAGGAAGTCCGTGCGGCACTTAATTTTTGTTTTTAATCCTTTGATTACCTGTATTGAAAACTAATTACCTAAGCTGACGATTGATTCATTCTCCTGTGAGCGATCCGCAAAGATCCTGTTTCCAGGTTCACTAAATGGTTGCATTTCAGTTTCTATCAATCCTTCAGTTAGTGTAACTCTGCAGAGTTTGTGGATTTACAAGCTGCAAACTCTGTCTCCTTTAGGGTTAAATGAAGAACTCGATGTATGGTCTTTTTATTGAGTCTTTTAATTAATATTTTTTATTGAGATTGAATACAATTTTAATATGCATTAATACCATTCCTTCATTCAATATTAGGAATCTCCCCTGATTAATCCTTATTTTTATCTTTTCTTTATCTTTTTCTTTTCATTAGTTTATCTAAGATTAGCTTACTGATGAATTTTACTTGGTTTGTAATCCCATGACTAATATATGTCTCTTTATTTTTTAGCATCATCTAAAATGTGTTTTTTCATTTAATATTTTGAATATATAATTATGTGATGTGAATGTTTACTTGTAATAAGAGCGATATGTCTTTTAAATTGTATGCTATACCTCTGATGTGAAAGTCTGGGCTTTTTTGTAAACAGCCAATCACAGGGGGATTGTGAGTATATTAAGCGCTCTTTCATTACCTCCTCCATACCCTGACGAAGTGTTTGATACACGAAACGCGTTGGACTGAATGAGGGCGCATTCTCCCTACATCTAACGAGGTTTTTTATTGCCATTTGTAATTTATATACCACTTTGTGGTTCGGAACATATTCGGGACATTTAAACTCTCATACAGCAACTCATCCGCATGCGATTTGGGTCTGTGGCTGGCGCCGCTTGACAACGTCACTGGCGTGCGTCTTGTGATCCAGGATAGAAGAACTGGTAACCGGAGAGGAGTGTCCTTCCGTGGCGGCTGTTGCATCGTCTGCACCTGGCTTGGCAGAGGCAGAGGGAATCCCCTTTTGCGGTGAACAAGGCCGGAGAGGAGTCTCCTTCCGTGGTGGCAGCTACAGCGCCTATACCTCGCCCAGCAGAGGTCTGAGACTGATCTATAAGAGGTCTGCATTGATCCCACAGAGCCTGCGGGAGGAGAGCTGATCCCGGCTGAGCACAGAGTGGTAACATGTCCCTAACATGTCTTGCCTGATTTTGATTTTATTGATGTACGTGCGATACTTACCTGTTATTTAATACAATATTGTTTTATACACTACACAATGAGGTTTTTTTGCACTGTCTTTTTTCTGTTTCTGCAGCTACAATGTATTCTTATATTTCTAAGGTAATATTATCTATTGTTACAGTTTGCAGCTCAAACTGCTGGCAACATTTGCAATAAATTATCACAAACAGGAAAGTGTTACAAATATCTTGCACTGCTGGGGAAGGGTGCCAAACCCTGCTATAGAAATGAAAGGATGCTTAGTATAGTAAAACGCATTAAAAATGGCATTTGAGTTGAATTTAAAAAAAATGTACGTATTATCTAAAACCACAGAACTGATTTAATTAGAAAAACACACATGTAGGATATTGCATGGATTGCTCCTTTAATTACAATGTTAGAATCCCATACAAGTATGCCACAGTTTTGTAGCCTACCTAAATCCTTACAGGTATAGCTAATGTTACACCCTTTAACCTCAACGAACAACTACACTTTTTATCCATTAGCGTTTGCCTTGTTAATTTTACTCCACTTTGTTTGCAACCAAGCACACGTTTTGTCCAGATCCGATTTAAAACCGTTCTTTGCGTTGCAATTAGCCTATGAAGTCAACTGTTGCTCATAAGATTAAAAAAGTCTTACAAAAATCTTAATTCCTGTCTGCCATAAGCCCCAAAATGGCAATGTCCTAATTGGTGAATTTAGCAAAAGGCCCTAAAGAGGAATACAATGTAACACTATGAAGTCTGTTCAGACATTTTTTTGTTATGAGTGCATAAAAGTCCAACAGTTTTTCTGAACACAGAAGGTTCTATGGATCAAGGCAAAAGTGGAGCAATTTTGGAGTAAAAAACTGTACCAAATGTATCAAAGAAGCATATCTATTGATTGAAACAGGAATTTTCTCTTTGATACATACGGTGCAGTTTGTTCCTCACAGAATTACTTCCCCTTTGCCTTATTATATACCACAAAGTAGGTGCAGGGTGAAAATGCTTCTGTTTTGCTCCAAAATTACCTTGAAAAAGACACCCCTCAAAATTTATAATTCTGCGTCTTTCCTGCTAGAGACAAAGCCATACTTACTTTATGTCATGCTAATCTATAATGCAAACTACGGCATTTAAAAAAAAGTTTTCCTTTGCTCCTGCTTACGCCTGAAGAAAAAAATATTTGATAGACTTTAAGATTTTATAGAACACTTTTCTATATATGCTGATGTATTCATTGGTCAGTTTCTTAACACCTTCACTGCCTGCAGTGACGTCAAAGAACCAGTGGACATAGGAAAGAGTAACATGAAATACCTTTTGATATGCTGTTGTCAGGTGGATCTAAAGTGACTGAGAAAGCAGAAATGCAGAAAGGGAATACACAGATGTAGTCCAATCTACTGTCCCTGGGGCTGCGGGATGAAAAGCAAAATGCAGCGTCTCTGGGGATAGAAAAAGCCGTGGCTGCCTGCGCAGGTTTCGTTCTTCCGAATGGGAGCTCCTGCGGTGAGATTTTGCCGCTGACGGTTTGGATTCTGCGGGTTCCTTGGGATGTGGGCTACATCTGTACCCCCAAAATCCCCTATCAGCGTCAACTGTTAAGTTACGAGTGACTGATTAACTTTGAAAAAATAGAGTGTGTTATACTAAACATACATTAAATAATAAAGCAACTATTACCAATGACAGAGAAAGTTTCAGCTTGGTAAAAGCTTTCAGTTTCTTGTAATTGCAAAGTATGTTCAAACTGGGATTACACGTTAAATATATTTTTCCTTTTTAAACTGAAGCATTCTCTTCTCCCTGATTGATGACTCCTGAAGACATTTAAAGCAGCAATGCTCCCAGCATGTTTTATTATTTGTAACCTGCTATTTTGTTAAGGGTGGGAACCGGGTGGCCTTCAGAGTTAAACCGCGTAATATTTTGCTCCAGGGATCCCCAGAGATCTTTACGCGTGAAGTTATCGGGTTTAAATCTCCCTCCAGGGGAAACAAAATGGTAGTCAAATCTCAGACAATTAGGAATCATTGGCTAGAAGGTAATGCTGGTAACTTCACCAGTAATAATCTCGGAAATCAGGAATGGGGGGTGGTGCTGGAACTGAAAATAGTGCAGTCCATCACCAATTTCCAATACTATAAAAATGAAGCCTTTTTTGGGGGGAATTGCTGTTTATCCTTGAAAATTAAGCAGCATGGCAAAAGCATAAAACATACAATTAATTCAATTTGGACATTTTAGCCATTCACCCTTGTAAGTGCAGTTTTTTCTAAATATTAATAATAACAAAGAGCATTACAACCACGAACACACATGACAGTACAGTAACAGTATTTAGAGGCCTGTTTCCAAATATGTACTGTACCCTAATTCTGAATGGAATGGATAGCTAATGCTGCAGACTCTACATTAAACAACTAAAGTCTCCATGTACAATGCATCACTATTACTCTGTATTGACACTTTCTCATTTGGTCCTGAAGTACTGAGGTGCCCTCTCCATTTAGCATTGACTCTCCATTTAGAACACATAGTTTGTATTTAAAGATAGCTGTTGTTTCACCAACATTCTGCAAAGGTGGCTTCTCTTTCTAGTCAGAAGAATAAAGAACTGTTCCAATCGACAGGCTTTTAAAATGACTCAAGACTAACAAGTGATACAGTTACATCATTGCCAGTGGAGAGATCCTAAAACACTTTATCTATAGGCTCAGTTGACTCAGTTGGGGTACAGATGATATTGCAGACACAATGAAACTTGATATACTTAAAATGGATATTTAAGGTATATCCTGCTATATCCTACTATAAACCTTTGTGATTCTGCTTTGATGCTTATCTGGAAACTTCCATAAAAAAATAATGAAATAAATCTTTCAAGGGTGCACGATTGCAACCCCCTCATTGTGTTATACCTACACATTCACAACATCAAAACGTATGTTCTTACTGTTTTGTTAACAAGGAGCACTGAGGGTCTTCCCACACACTGAGTTTTGGTTTACATTTTACAATTTGAGATGACACAAGACACAAAATGATGAGAAAACTGTGGGGAAGCTTCCAGAAGATTGATTCTTCCATCAGCTCATTCTTTTCTAGTTTGTCTTTTATTGACTACAAAGGTACAACCAATACAGACAAGGAAAACCAGACTGTCCTGTTTAATCCTGAGGGCATTGGCAAAAGGCGATCACTTTTTTTGAGAAAGCAGAGGCCCACGAGGAAATCAGCACACTATATGAGCCGTTAAGCTGATTTAAACACACAAGGGATGCCTGGGGTTGAGCTCAAGATCTCTGAGGTGTGAGATGAGAATGAAACCATTCCTCAGACTAATATTACTGAGCTTTCGTAGCAGGTGGCATAGTGGATCAGTCAGAAACCTGTCATTTGGAGAATAGGCCAATATATCTAAAGCACAAAAATCATTCATGTTTTTCTTTTCATACCAAGACAAAAACAGCAATTGTTAACTTTGATAATCACCCACCAGACATTTCCAAAATGTAGACATCTACCAGCAGCATTTCATATTTTCAGCTTGATGTACAGTACTGGAAATTGGCTGCAATACTCCCATTAGGAACAACAGAGTAGTGTAGTTAATTCTTTGTATGACACATTGAAAATGTATCCCATTAAACACTACACTATTTTTATTTGCACTGTACAAGGGTAAAGGTTGTCCTGGCTCAGTATGTACATAAAATACCTTTAGGTTTGATTTATTCCTTGAGAATAATTTTCTAATCTCCTGAGTAAACTAAGCCAACTATTATTTTGTATCTTTCAGAAGAGAGAAAAATAACATTTATTTATTTGCTTCACCAAAGTATAAATTAATGCAGTTCATTGACAGTGTGGTTAACGTACCCATGTTCATTATAAAATAGTCTCAAAACGAGTTTAAAAAAAAATAAGGGAAAGACTATCTTAGACTGCTCAATCTATCTTTACAAATATATGATAAAAAATATGTAGCCAGGACCCCTACCTTTCAGTTCTGTGGGGTGGGGGACAGCTGCAGATCTACCTGGGTGCCGCCAGAGGGCGGACCCGACATGGGTGCAAGGAGCGATCCGGTAGGACTGCGGGCTGTCAGAGGCAGGGCTGTGTGGAGATTGGGTCCACAGAGCACCCGGCAAGCAGGGGCCGCCATCTTGATTGCTTTGCACATGCGCCGTAGCAGTCTTGCGCATGCGCAGTACGGCCGCCAGCGGCAGTCATCTTAAAACAGGCTCCGCAGAGGAGACCTAGGGACTACCAGTACCAGCAGCCTCAAGGGTTGCAATACCACATGGGCAGGAGAACCAATAGGGCTCAAGGAGCCAAGCATGCAGGATAGACTGTTGCTGACAGTTGGAGCAGGGACACCAAGGGAGAAGGTAGTGTCCGGGTGCCAGTGGCTCCCGGATTAGGCCAGATTCCCCCCTAGGCCCAAGATAGGCCCTAAGTCCCTTCCAGGTTGTGGTTGCTGTAGGGAAGGCCCCAAGATAGGGATGCTTCCCCGCAGCCACAGCACTAGTGATGACAGTGGCATTGAGTATCACCGTTGGACGGACGCCAAGCGGCGTGTGTGACCTGCGGTCGTGGACCAGGCAACAGACACAATATAGACATTAAGAGACACCTTCCAACTGGAGTTCCCTCAAAAGGCGGATGCAGCAGGTTGGAAGAAAGGATCCGGTAGACCGCGTCTTGGGATCACTGTGCGGTTCTGCGGTTCCATTATCTCCATATACCCTGATCTGGACGGAGACCACAAAGGGGGTAGCACTACTCCACATACTTTGGGTGAGCTTGGCTTTGTGAACACCAGGTGGTTAGGTGCCCAGGCGCACGGGGATCTCACCGGGGCACGTACTTCTGCGGATAGCTTTATTCTTACAATTACCCGCAATTTTTCGGGGCTTTCTTCGGCAGCCGCCGAACTTGGCCATCTTGCAGCTGCGCGTGGCCGTTTCTTCAATCAGCGCTGAATGGCGCCGAACAATAGAAGCGCCTGCGGCGCCGGAAAAAAAACGGCCGCGTCTGCACGGGGTTTTAAATTACCCGCGGTGCAGGCCGCCTGAGAGTAAGTTTAGCCGCCACTGTATATGGTGTGGGTACTGTATGCGGGACTGTATTGTTATTTTGTTATAGATATATGTGTTAGTAAAGATTAGTAGTCATACCAGTGTGTGTGTGTGTCTATCTTAATTCATTACTGCATCGTCCTGAAGAGGGGTTATCCTGCAGTGCTGGATCCCACTCAGGTGGAGGCGCTATATACTGATAGAACGCGATCACCCCAGGCTCCCACTGGTGGAGGATTAGTCATCCTGTACACCAAACAGGTATTCAGCATGCGTAGTTCCCTTTGTCACAAGGAAAGGGGGCTACACAAGTAAGAGTCAACTTGGCAATTGTTTATTTGGAACCAGAGACATAACATAAAACACAGACAAAGCTCAGTGCACATCCAGAAAAACTCATATACGGTACAGTGCCTAAATATACATGTATAAATAACTAATAAATAAAATGGTCTTTTAGTTTAACATTTTGGCCAAATTGTTGTAAGCCCTTGAGCCAAACTTCACGGCAGACCACGTTCAAGGGTCCCTACACTAATATAAATTCTTAATAACCTGTGCATTGCCAGGAAGAATGATTTATAATAAATCTGTCAATATGAGTTGCAAAAGTTCTAAGTCTGATTGAAGCTTTTATTAACCTGTACATTACCAGGAAAAGCACTCTGTAATAGATTTGTCACAATCACACTGCATGCAGGCAAGTTCCCCTGATAGTTGGAGATGCCATGGAGTGAGCTTTTTATTAGTTATTTATACATGTATATTTAGGCACTGTACCGTATATGAGTTTTTCTGGATGTGCACTGAGCTTTGTCTGTGTTTTATGTTATGTCTCTGGTTTTAAATATAATTGCCATGCTCAGTAGCACTCCTCTGTGAAACTTATATGCTTATATATATGTTGTGGGTATTTTGGGGGTTCAATTTGAGCTTGTAGGTGTTCTGTATGTTTTATAATTCTTGTGCAGCTAGTCTTGGCTGTTTTGGAGGGTGGCAACCTCCTATCCAATTGAAGCTCACTCCCTCCCACATTTAAATTGTTAAAAGCTCACTCCATGGCATCTCCAACTATCAGGGGAACTTGCCTGCATGCAGTGTGATTGTGACAAATCTATTACAGAGTGCTTTTCCTGGTAATGTACAGGTTAATAAAAGCTTCAATCAGACTTAGAACTTTTGCAACTCATATTGACAGATTTATTATAAATCATTCTTCCTGGCAATGCACAGGTTATTAAGAATTTATATTAGTGTAGGGACCCTTGAACGTGGTCTGCCGTGAAGTTTGGCTCAAGGGCTTACAACAATTTGGCCAAAATGTTAAACTAAAAGACCATTTTATTTATTAGTTATTTATACATGTATATTTAGGCACTGTACCGTATATGAGTTTTTCTGGATGTGCACTGAGCTTTGTCTGTGTTTTATGTTATGTCTCTGGTTTTAAATATAATTGCCATGCTCAGTAGCACTCCTCTGTGAAACTTATATGCTTATATATATGTTGTGGGTATTTTGGGGGTTCAATTTGAGCTTGTAGGTGTTCTGTATGTTTTATAATTGTTTATTTGGTACATGTTTACATTTTAAAAAATGACTAGAGAAGGGCACAAATGAATAGGAAATTAAAATTAAAAAATATATTTAAAGTAGATTTTTGTGAAAGTTTAGTGAAAATATACTTCAAAATTACAAAATGTGCACATTACTTTCAAACTGTAAGGAATCGGGTACCACGTCCCTTGCAGCGTGACCCCTCATACCCACTACCAGTACTGCAGCGGCTGCTGCCCCCCATCGCTACCCATGCCGCCGCCCAGTGCATACCTTGAACTCTGCCGCCGTTGCCATCTTGGATTCTGGCACTGGTGTTACAGACTCTCAGCTGTGCTCTACTACATCCTGGTCTCTCAGCCACTCACGAGCAGCTCCTCGACACGCCTCCGCCATGCCCCTCGTCCGGATTGGTCACTGTCGCTTTAAATATCCAGCTTTGCCTTCACTTCCTTGCTCTGCATAGCTCCTTGCGACCTGTGTTGCCTGGAACCTGTGTCGTGCTGTCTTGTGTTTATTCCTTACAGCTACTGACCCGGCTCATCTGAATACCCCCTCTGGCTCCTGAACTCGGCTTTCCTACAGACTACTCTAACCTCTAAGACCCTTGGACTCTGCTACGGATTTTGACTACGGAACTTTCTATATCCTCGGACTCGGCAAGTACTTGACCATTCTTTATCTACATCAAGGCCTGGCTACGCTACTACGTCACATCCCGGACACGCCCCCTCTGCTGTCGGTGCATATACTCTACATCCCACCTCAGTATAGGGCACTGGTCGGGTCTGCGGGCTGCACAGTGTGACACAAACATCCTTAAGAATGTAAATCACACTAAATCTAAATTCAGTAAAAGCTTCCTGTACTACATTCTAAAATTTGTTTTATACTAAAAATTAGTGACCTGTCCCAACAGAATCAAATCCTTTGGTATCCTACCTGACATTTTCAGTGACCATGCAATAGTGTACTATATTAGGATAATCAGACCACCCAAATCTAGGCTTAAAGTTCTACTCGCTATAACATTTTGAAACTGTAACCCACAAGAGTTTCTGGCTGATCTTACTAACTGCCCTGGATAGAAAACCAACGTGATACCTGACCCTGATTTTGGGCTTGATTATTTCCAAACAGAGTTCTTAAAACTCTGTGACACCCATGCTCCACTACACAGAATAAGAGAACGGGGGGTCCACCTTCTGTGGGTTAGAACAGACCTTATTGCGCTTTACTATTTCGGGATGCCTTGTGGAAAAGATAGAAAGTAACTGGCACTACCAAGGATCTTAATAAATACAGATGCCTGCGAAATACATGCACAAGGCAAACAATATTAAGACAATCTTCAACAAAATACATAAAATCCAGCAAACTTCTGGAACAGTATATTCAGTATAACAGTACAACAGTATACAGTATATTCCAGCCTTCTAGCCGTCAACAAGCATCTAATATCAAAAAAGATGATATTACTCTGACAAATCCCACTGACATTGCAAACGCATTCAAAGAATACTTTGTAGGGTGTGCTACTTCCCTATTATCAAAGCGCAACCTGAACTACAAACATGAAGCGCGAGCTGGGAGAACCCCTATAGCCCCACCCTCTCCGAACAGTGTCCACAATTTTCAATTTTTCCCAGTATCTTAAGAGGAGATTACACATGCACATGTCATACCGCTTGTTTCCCTAATCAACTCTATATTGTCTATAGGCCATATCCTAAAGACCTGAAAAACTGCCAGAGTTGTCCCAATCTTCAAAAGTGGGGACAAAAACACTGTCTCAAACTACAGGCCAATCTCTCTTCTCCAATACTATCCAAAGTCATAGAAAAATGTGTCCACTCCCAAATAAGCGTTTACTATACCAAGACAACTTTCCTTAGCCAACTCCAACCTAGCTGTCACCTAAAACACCCCTCGCTAACTACCGTCCTAAAAGTTTGCAATGAGATCCATTGTGGAATGGAACTGAGACAACTTGGTGGTACAATATTCCTAGATTTTGCAGAGGCTTTTAATACTGTTGATCACGTTATCTTGTTAAACAAGCCCCAGTGCTCTGGAATAGGGGAACACACTTTAAACTGGTTTCACTTCTACCTATCAGGTAGATCACAACGTGTCTATCTCGGGTTCTAAATCTAAGCCCTTGGATGTCACCTGTGGTGTCCCGCAAAGGCTCTGTTCTTGGGCCCCCACTCGGTCTTCATTAATGATCTACCTACATATTTTAAGGGAGCTTCAATGCACATTTATGCGGATGATACAATCTTATATGCACACAACCCTACCCTCTCTGACCTTGGACACGTACTTCAATCGGATTTTTCGAGACTTGAAAACTGGATTGCCTAAAACAAACTGTTTTGAAACACTGACAAGACTGTAACAAGGATATTTGGGATCAAAGTTACATTTCAAAAGCTTCAAATGACCAGAATCATCTCTAACACCATATTAGCCCCTGTCACTATTTTTAAATATCTGGGTATATGGTTTGACTCCAATGTAACATTTGGGTTGAACATTGATGCCCTGACATCCAAAACCTATGGCAAACTAGGGGTACTTTAGAGGAAAAAATCCTCCCTAAGTCAGCTGATCAGAAAGCGTATCCCACAGCAGAGGCTAATGCCAATTATAGACTATGGGGCATAGTATATGGTAAAGCACCCCAAACTAGGCACCCTATACAACTCAATGTGCTGCTTTGTTCTACAATGTAACTACAACACACATCACTGCAAAATGCTCAAGTACTAGATTGGCTATCACTTGGGTCTAGGCACAAAGTTAATTTTCCTATCTTGCCTTCAAATACTCCTTTGGCAAGCTACCTGCCTATCTGAACAAGCTCCTCACCCTTACCACATGCAGTACTTATCACCGTAGATCTGACTCCAAAAGACTGGTCACAGTCCCAAGGTTCCAAAAATATTCAGCCGCTCCTTCTCTTACCGTGCACCTCACAACTCTCCAATCTACCTGAGACTCTCAAAGCCACCACCGGTCCAAGTTCTTTCAAAACTAAGGCTATCTCACATTTTAGTCTGGTCTATAACTGTTACATACACCTATAACCTATATTATCTTTAACTGTTCATACAATATCTTTAAATAATGTATAACCCTGTTCATGTAATGTAACCATGTATTTGTCATCATAACTCTGTGCCCAGGACAAACTTGAAAATTAGAGGTAACTCTCAATGTATTACTTCCTAGTAAAACATTATATAAATAAATAAATAAATATGCCTCTGAGACTTAACAGTGATGAAATGTGTAATTCTTTTAAATTCATATACTATGAGCAGAGATATGTAATTACCTACATTACTAAAATGTTAAATTGGTATAGTTGAATTATTGAAAAAAGAAATTGCCTATCCAAAATTGAAACCCATATTTTTTTAATGCTTTAATACATTCACACTTATTGCAATAAAAATACAGAAATGCAACTATGTGACAACCAGTCGCAATGGACTAAATGTATAAAATATTGTCTTTGGAAATCAATCATTTCTTGTTTAGGCTGCTAATGGCATGTTTTCTTTATCTCTATCAATTACTCTGCTTTTTATATTTTAACAGTATATTTCCATTTCGAAGTTATAATGAAATTGCTATACCTTCTCTAAAGAAAGCTTCTATTTAAATTAGTTGACAGATGGTAGCTGAACATTAAAACCAATGTGTTGAAAGTTTACATGGATTTAAAAAAAAATCCATATAATTTCAAACAGCTGTTAGTGATAATTGTCAGCAATCTTTAGTAATGTAATTTTGGTCGGATCGGTTTAAGAGTTAAGTAATCGATTTAGATTACTTCTAAACCTACGTTTTCATTGGAACCTAAAGTAATATTGAAAATTATACAAATCTGATTTTTTTTATGGATCGGATAATAAACTTTGCAAACAACTTTGCTGTTGTTTATTACAGTGTTGAAATCTGTAACAACAAAATCATAAATTAAGAGAAAAATACACAATTTTGTTACATTCCATTGAGGAGCATATTGATTGTATGTCTTTTTAGATATTGACAGATATCTTCCTATTAAGAGCGAATAAGGCTGTGAAAGATATCATTATAATTTTATTTTAAGAATCAGCAGCATTAAGTTATGTTATTTTGGAGGGGTAGTCCTACAGATAGACTAGTATAAGCATATCTATTTATGAGATATCAAACAATGTCTTTATGATCAATGATTGGTAAGTCATCAATGTCAGGGCTGGCTGTGAATTTTGCAGGGCTCGGTTAGTGGGGCTTTTGTGGAGCCTTTTAACTTGTCCGGGATGGCATCTCTTCCCAAGCAGACTCAGTATCACATGACATTGTGACACCATGCAGTGTCATGTTGTCATGGCAATGCAGCACCATATAACATTGTGATGCCATGTGTCGTCACATTGTCATGGAAAAGTGACATCATTTGATGTCACAGCGCAATGATAATTGGACGCTCTAGAAAGAGATACCACTGGACAAGGTAAAAGACACAGAGGTCCCAAACTCTCCTCCGGCAATCAGTTTTATTGTTGTAGGGAACAATATGACCTTTGTAACCACGGGGTTCGGAGCAGGGGCACCAATGGAACCGCCATCAAGACATCCCTGCCATCCCTGATCAATTTGTCTGGTCAGTACATTTTGAGAAGATTTAAATAAAATACCACACGTCCACATTTGGCATTGGTGGCGGGGAAAAAATGCAGCACTCCAGAGGACTAATATTGGATTTATTTAAAGGAAAATCAGATCGACGTTTCGGTCTTAACCATGGACCTTTATCCATACATTGCTTTATAGTGCTATCTAAGAAATGGTTATGATTATACTATTTACCATAATGTACACTAAACCAAGTAGTAAGTTTCCAACAACATCCTAAACTAAAATGCATTTCTGTAACAACCCTAACACCATGATTAAATAGGGGCGCATGGCATCGTGTACTTGTCCCCGATCGTTGGGTGCACTGTGATGGAGTGATTGGGGAGATGTGGCGGACTTGTCACTTGTCACCAGGCTGGTTCACCCTCATTGGCTGAACCACTCACGTGACACGGCCGTGATGCGGCCACCGCACGAAAAAAAAACTAAATCATTTGTAGCTTGAAAAATCTGCCATGCAGTCGCTCTGCATCACACCCGCACTCGGACGCACTATGGCCATCCTCATTCAGGTACACACATTTGTTCTTGTGGTGCATGATGCCGTGCAGGCAATCATGGTTACTATAATCGCGGCCTTAGGAAGTATCATTTTGAAGAGCCACTAGACTTCTGTATTCAGCAATGTGGGGGAAAATGGCCACATTTGTGCAATGTAATAATATTTGCAATAGAATGCAAATTCATTAGCAATAGAAAGTCCTACTTGAAGCCCAAGTGAATAAATATATGTCCTTACCCCAAATAAATGAATATTTATTTATCATAAGACCTTATCTTCCACAAAAATATGACAATCTGGGATAGCATGGGCTAAGATAATTACAGTACAAATAAATGTATACAACAAAAGACAGGGGTGTCCAATGCTACATCCAATTGACAAAACATAAAGTAATAAGTATAAAGTTTAAATACTTCAATAATAATAATATTTACTTGGTTATTTAGTAAAAACCCTTTGGCCAAAGCGTCATTAGCCTGCATACCACGTCAAGGTATAACCAAATTTAATGCAGGTCCTACACTGCACTGTGAAACCTTCCCTTTACCTCTGTATGAGGGGAAAGAACCATAGTAGATCCTGTTCTTTGCAGCAAAGTGAAAAGACCTCCCAAGTTAAAAAGGTGAGGAGGAGTGAGCTCTGGGGGGAGGTGCCACCTACCTCCATACAACTGTTACCAATAAGAAATTGATTAACATACACATTCCCAGCTAGCTCAAACTCCCACACCCACAACATGATGAATATATATTTATGTCAAAAAGAGTGCTACTGGGCGTGGCAAATGCATGCAACAAAAGACAGGGGTGCCCAATGCTACATCCAATAGACAAAACATATAAAGTAATAAGTATAAAGTAGTTAAATGTACAGTTAAATGGGAACTTTTGAGCTTCGCAAACCTTATCTTCATGTTTAGTAGACCAGATGTGAAGTCTCATATGAACAGATGTTGAATCAGTGAATATGTCTTCTAATTTGAGCTGTGATGAACTAGAAAGCATCAATAGTATTCTCTCCACTTGGAGTTTTGCTTGATAGCCCTTCCATCAGTAAGCATTTTTTTTTAGAGGTTTCTCATTGAGTTGTTTATGATACGAGTATGTGGTTCTGGATTTTAATAGGCCTTTCCTGAACACCAGCTTCAAATCAGGAAGGATGCTTTGTTCTCAGAAGGCTTGCCACCTAGCACCATCTGGTAGGAATGCAAGTCTCCCAAAGAATGAACAAGTAACTAGGGATGTGCACCCAGTATTAGATTTTCCTCAGCATGAAGAAATTGGTGGATGCATTCTCTGTCACTGAAACAGACTCTTTAGTGTTTTTCGACAAGGAGTCTCTCCATTTTTTCAGCACAAAACACTATTTTCCTCTGAGACATCAACTTCCATGGAACAATGATTAATTAAAAAGAAAAAAAGAGTGGTTGAAGGCCGCTCTGGAAAATGCAGAATGATCCCGTAAAACCTTGTTTGAAAGATAAAAGGGACAGGAGAAGAGGAATTTGTCCCCATTTGTACAGTAGTAATAAAATCTCCAGGGGTGCCAATAGCAAATGTCTGTAGCTGGCATGGGGTTTGTAGTAGTCACTATGCTGCATTTCCAGGAATTATAGATAAAGGTATCAGAATGGTCCCCATCTGAAAAGGAGCCCATATGTGGTGATTCATCCATGTTTATGGGTCCTATAGACTGGGACTTGGAGAAAATCTCCAGGTCTAGTGCCACTAGCTAATGGGTCAGGAGTAGTGACATCCAAAGGCAAGGATCAGTCTCACAAGAACGACCCCACCCTGCAGAGCATATAACATCCGATGGGTTATTGACCCAGAGTTAGATGGGTATTGTGACAGGGTGAAGTCAACCCCTATCAGTTATGCCTGGGAAATATATGTCTGAGTGCTGCATCCAGCACTCAGAAGGTTAACTCAGGAGGAAGCTAGGTAATCAGGAGGTAAGCTGACACCTGATAGCCAGCAAGGTAGAAAATGATCTTGTTACTGGCAGTAGCTGCCCTGCCTTAGACCTGAGCACACTGCTATGTGAGCTGTTAGCCAGAGGGATTCACCAAAGTCACTACTTCAACCAAAGTAAGGATTGTTCATTTGTTTTCCTGACTGCTTAAAGTACACTTATGGTTTGGTTATGGTCTAGCCAGCCAGCCTGCTAGATAGGCCTGGTGTGTTAGTCAGATCTCCCAATGTGGAGCAGGTTTTGTTTTGGTTTGAAGGGACAGTGTACCCACATGTTATGTTATGTTGTGGAGAAATAAAGCCACTGAACGTTTTCATTATCCTGAAACTACACGTGTGGAATGTTCCCTGACCTCGGCTACAGGCCGTCCTGCCACGGGTGGTGTCAGAAGTGGGATGTCGGACGGCCCCTGTATCTAAAGGGCCACACAAAAAAAAAAAAAAAAAAAAAAATGGAGAAATTTTTTTCTCAGCTCCTTGAGCAACAGCTCCAGCTAGCAGAGAAACAAGCTGAGCAACAGGCCCAGCAAATAGAATGGCAGGACCAGCAAGCTGAGAGACATGCCCAGCAAGATAAGCAACAGGCCCGGCGGGAGGAAAAGCTACTCCAACTGCTAGTCGAAGCCCCAGGCAGACCAGGGATTCCAAATAACCCACCGGTGATGCTGCCTAAAATGAAGCCAACCGATGACCCAGAGGCATTTCTCCTCACTTTTGAAAGGGTAGCAACGGCCCACGGCTGGACAGTTGATCGCTGGGTAACGACTCTGGCTCCACTCCTCATAGGAGAAGCTCAGGCAGCCTACCAGGCTCTTCCAGCAGACGAGGCCATGGACTATCAACAATTAAAGGCTGCTATTCTGGATCGCCTAGGCCTCACTCCAGAGACCTACCGACAGCGATTCCGGCCAGTCAAATATACAAACAGAGACAGACCCCGGGTCGTAGCCCACCGCTTAGTAGACTTATGTAACAGGTGGATACAACCGGAGAAGCATACCAAGGCAGAGATCCTTGAACAGTTTGTGCTCGAGCAGTTCATACAGATACTGCCCCCCTCCTCCCGCTCCTGGGTAAAAAGACACGCTGCATTTTCCCTGGATTCAGCGGTCCGCTTGGTGGAAAACTTCCTTGCCGACGACACCCAAAAGGATAGCGGGGAACGGTCCGTGCAAACACCAGTTGCTTCCGGTGATACCAGAGGCAGGAGAGCAGACAATCGAGGAGTCTACAACCCGCCAGCTCGGGAGATCCAGTCAACCCGATTGGAAGACCCTTTCCCATCTCGGAGGGTTCCTGGTACAAACTCCCGCAGAGACGCCCGTCCCGGGTCCGAGGCCATTGGATCGCTCAAGGAAGGCCGCCACCCACAGTATTCCCCGAGAACCTGGACTTCCGTCACCCATCCGGTGGAGAGGATACCACCACCAACCAGAAGGGAGGATCCCATCCAAAAGCGGAGAAGTCCAAACTCCAAACCCCGTCGAGAGCTTCCGCTGATGACCGAGTTTGCGGACTCAGGAGATGATGAGATGGACTGTTCATATGGCAGAACCACTGCCACAGCTTCTCTCCGAGGGGACCACAATCCGTGGTTAGTCCCAGCATCTCTGGAGGGGAAAACAGTAAAAGCCATGCTGGACTCGGGATCTGGAAAAACCCTGATTCTAGAGGGCCTAATTCCAAGCAACAGACTATCCTATGACTCTCCTTGGAATATCGAGTATATCCATGGGGATACAAAGAGATACCCGAACGGCGAACATTGTACTGCGTATCAAGGATCAAGAGGCTAGCCTACTAGTGGGAGTTGTTCCCTGGCTACCTGCTCCTCTTCTACTTGGCCGAGACTGGCCCTACTTCGAAACATTGTTGGCTCCTACTCCTACGGAGCCTACTTCTCTGGTACCGGAGAAGCCCGGAGACTTGTTTCCTTTTTCCCCAGAGATTTTCCCCCGTAGACACCACGTCCCAAAGACACGTAAACAGAGACGTGCGGAGAAAGAGGACTGGTTAAGAAAGGCTGGGACTCTTGGTAACATTATTCAGCCCAAAGGACTGCATGTCATGGCCGGAGATGACCAGGGTGGGGAACAGATAGAAACGGGAATTTTGCCAGACCTGGATCTTCCTGACTTCCGTCAGAGGCAGAGGGAAGACCCAGCTCTGGCTAGACAATATGAGAAGGTGGTACAGGTCAACAACAAGATAATGGATGAACAAGGTGTAAGAGTGTTTCCACATTTTGAACTGTTGAATGACATCCTATATCGTGTGAATAAGGTTACACAAACAGGGGAGGTCATTCGACAGATGCTAGTCCCTAAAGGGTTGATTAAAACAGTGTTCACCCTAGCCCATACTCTCCAATGGGGTGGTCATTTGGGCAGAGACCACAGACCACGGACCACAGACCGCATCTCGTCCCGGTTTTACTGGCCAGGCATACATGATGACATCATGAAACTATGTGAGACATGTCCTGAATGCCAGTTAACTAGCCAAAAAGGACAGAAGCCGGCTCCCTTGGTCCCTCTGCCCTTGGTAGCCGTCCCATTCGAGAAAATTGGGGTAGATCTGGTCGGACCTTTAGAACCCTCTGCGAAGGGACATACATTTATACTCGTTGTTGTAGATTATGCCACCAGATATCCTGAGGCCTTCCCTCTGAGATCAGCCACTGCTAAACAGGTTGCTCACAGGCTGTTAGAACTTTTCTCTAGGGTAGGACTTCCCCAAGTAATGTTAACTGACCAGGGAACAAATTTCATGGCAAAGTTAATGCAGGATGTTCTGAAGTTATTGGAGGTAAAATCCGTCCGGACCTCAGTCTACCATCCTCAGACTGATGGATTGGTAGAGAGGTTTAACCGTACTTTAAAAAACATGCTTAGGAAGTTTGTGGACACTGAAAAGTGAGCTTGGGATGAACTTCTCCCTTTCCTGTTGTTTGCGGTATAAGAAGTTCCCCAATCATCCACAGGCTTCTCCCCGTTTGAGCTCCTATATGGACGCCAACCTCGGGGTACTCTCGGCCTACTGAAGGAATCCTGGTAGGAGGAGCCCTCCCCCTCCAAGAATACCCTTCAGTTTGTCATAGACCTTAGAAACCGCCTAGACATGATAGGTCGGTTTGCTAAGGAAAACCTCAAATCTGCTCAAGAACGTCATGAGAGGCAGTACAACCAAAATGCTCGCTTGGGGGTCTTCCAACCTGGGGACCAAGTGATGCTACTACTACCGACATCAGAGAGTAAACTCCTTGCAAAGTGGCAGGGTCCTTTCCAAGTTCTCCGCCCCACCGGGGAGGTGAACTATGAGATCTCTCAACCAGGGTCCAGGAAGGGTAAACAAATCTACCACGTAAACCTCCTGAAACCCTGGAAAACGATGAGATCGCTGTTCATCCACCCTCGGGAAGGAGAGACGGATTTGAGTCCACAGCTTCCAAAGGGTAGTACGTACAATGACCATCAGGTTCCCATGGGAGGGCAGTTAACAACGGAACAAAGGTCAGACCTACTAGAATTATGTGACCAGTTCCCAGATGTTTTTTCTGAGCTGCCAGGGCAGACTGATTTAGTGTCCCATAGGATTGAGACAGAACCTGGCGTAAAAGTACGGTCCGTCCTTATAGATTGTCAGAGGGCCGAAAAGACCTGGTAGAGAGGGAGATAATAGACAAGTTAGAATTGGGCGTGATCGAGGAGTCCCACAGCGAATGGTGGAGTCCTATAGTGTTGGTCCATAAACCAGATGGGAAGGTGAGGTTTTGCGTGGATCTGCGAAAGGTAAATGCTGGATCCAGATTCGATGCATACCCAATGCCTAGGGTGGATGAATTGCTTGACTCTCTTGGTAAAGCAGAGTATATCTCCACCCTAGATCTCACGAAAGGATATTGGCAGATACCTTTGGCGGAAAAATCCAAATGCAAAACTGCCTTCGCCACCCCTCTTGGTTTATACCAATTCGTTACTATGCCATTTGGGTTACATGGGGCTCCAGCCACGTTCCAAAGGTTAATGGACAAGGTACTACGACCCCATAGGAAATATGCCGCGGCCTACTTGGATGACATTGTCATCTATAGCAGACACTTGCAGTCTCATATAAAAAGGTTAAGGGCAGTCCTAACATCCTTAAGAGAAGCAGGGCTCACTGCAAATCCAAAAAAAATGTGCCCTGGGTAAATCCACTACAAAATACTTGGGCTATGCCGTTGGGGGAGGGATAGTAAGGCCACTAGCTAGCAAGGTGACCGCCATAAAGGAAGTCCCCACCCCACAGACAAAGACACAGGTCCGCTCCCTTTTAGGGTTAGCAGGGTATAACAGGCAGTTTATCCCCAATTTTTCAGAAATATCTGCACCCCTAACAGATCTGACAAAAAAGAGTGCCCCGACCCAAGTTAAATGGTCTTGGGAGTGCCAAGACGCCTTTGACATGCTAAAAAAGTGCCTGTCAGAGGGCCCCGCTCTTCGGAGCCCAGATTTTAAAGAGCCCTTCATCATCCAGACGGATGCCTCAGAGGTAGGACTGGGAGCAGTGCTGTCCCAGCAATTTGATGGTGTTGAACACCCCATACTGTTCATCAGCCGCAAGCTGTTCCCAAAGGAAGTGAGGTATTCCGTCATTGAGAAGGAGTGCCTCGCTGTAAAATGGGCAATTGAGGCCTTGAGACATTATGTCGCCGGAGTACACTTCACCCTGGTCACTGACCATGCGCCCTTGAAATGGTTAAACACCATGAAGGACACAAACTAAAGGTTGACCAGGTGGTATATGGTCCTCCAACCCTTCTCTTTTGATATACAGCATAGACCTGGAAAGGACCATGGAAATGTTGATTTTTTGTCAAGAGAAGGAGTGGAGGGTCGGGCTTCAGCCGTGTGGGACCCTAGCCACACACAAACAGGGGAGGTATGTGACAGGGTGAAGTCAACCCCTATCAGTTATGCCTGGGAAACATATGTCTAAGTGCTGCATCCATCACTCAGAAGGTTAACTCAGGAGGAAGCTAGGTAATCAGGAGGTAAGCTGACACCTGAGAGCCAGCAAGGTAGAAAAGGATCTTGTTACTGGCAGTAGCTGCCCTGCCTTAGACCTGAGCACACTGCTATATTTGCTGTTAGCCAGAGGGATTCACCAAAGTCACTACTTCAACCAAGTAAGGATTGTTCATTTGTTTTCCTGACTGCTTAAAGTACACTTATGGTTTGGTTATGGTCTAGCCAGCCAGCCTGCTAGATAGGCCTGGTGTGTTAGTCAGATCTCCCAATGTGGAGCAGGTTTTGTTTTGGTTTAAAGGGACAGTGTACCCACATGTTATGTTATGTTGTGGAGAAATAAAGCCACTGAACGTTTTCATTATCCTGAAACTACACGTGTGGACTGTTCTGTTCCCTGACCTCGGCTACAGACCGTCCTGCCACAGGTATGATTATACCAGCTGGAATATCCACTAATCTGTTGTCAGAGGATAATATAGTTTTAAAGAAGCCATAACAGACATTCAGTTCCTAATAGCACCAGATATTTACCTGGCCTAAGTAGCCATAAATAACACACCCCGCCCCTCTGACTGTTTCGACCAGCTATTGCGGACTATTCAATTTAAAATATTGGAAACTGCCAGTCAACTCCTATTTATGTTGGATGAGGACAGAGAAGGAGGATATTCAGGGTCCTCCTTTATCCAGGAAGGTCCTTTTACCGTAAAAATTAGCCCTCTTTGAGACAGCAAGTAGGGGTACACAAATTATAGGTCAAACCTATATATATATATATATATCACTTTTGCAACTGACCCCCAAAACATTGTGCTTCTATGTCTTCTGCGAAATAAAGAAGAATCAAAACACATAGTTCAAGTAACGATGACATACATTGTGTTGCTGTACATGAGAAAAGTTCCCAGAGAAATCACTAGTGGACTCTTTCACAGAGAGTGTCGGTTTATCAGACCCTATGGACGACCTCCTGTGACAACTGTATGCAGGGCCAAGCAAGAAATTCCTCCTTCAATAACAAAGTCACATCAAATATTGGAGGATTCTATTCCCTCGAGCCCCAGACAGGCTGTTATAAACCTCAATTCGTTAGTTCTCCTTCCACTCCAAGGTCCCTAAAAGGGAGACACTGTATGTGGCATTTGTTCACCACAGACAAATGGATCCCCTGTGTTGTAAACAAGGGCGTTTCACTCCCCCATCAGAAGCTTACTCTTTTATTCTTTTCCTTCCTTGGAAAACGGCAGTCCTCATTTAGACTCCGCTCTCTCTTTAGCTTTACATCAGGGCAGGATAGAATTATCAAATCTCCCAGTTTCTTACTGGATAAGTCATCTTTTGCACATACTGAAGCCAGATGGTTCAGTTCAACTGGTTCTAAATGTTAAAAGGGAGAACCATTTCATGAGACACAAATGATTCAGAATAGCAGATCGGTCCAATATATCAATTTTAGTTGATCTCAATCTATCTTAATCACAGCTTCTCAGATTCAGATAGAAAGGCATTCTATCAATGGACAGTTTCAATTTTCAGCCTACACCTTCACCAGGATTATGACGTCGATAGTGACTGTCATATCCCTCTCAGACGGTTTTGTGTCTCCTCTATATAAGCGCATAGAAAAAAGGTGCACTCACATGACTCCTTGTTTGGAACTGCCTTGTGTGCACGACATGCGCCTCATGGTGCAGTCCATAAAGCAATGTATTCTCCTTCCAAGCAGGAAAAAAAGGCAGCACTCCAGAAGACTAATATTGGATTTATTTAGAGTGAAATCAGATCGATGTATCGGTCCTAACCATGGACCTTTGTCAAAATACATTAGTGCAGCAATCACCTTTCTTACATACCCTAAGCTACAGTACATGAAAAAACACCTGTGCAGGGAGTGTTAAAGGTCTCCCTACACAAGTGTTACACTCCTTTTATTTATTCTCCTTGTTTGAGTTGTCCAGCACTCTTAATCAAACATGTTAATGCACATCCTGAAGACATTTCTGAGGTTTGGACAAGAGTTAAAGAATTCTCATTGCTCTCAATGCATGTGTTCATTCAACCTGTTTCACCTAATAAAGACTAAGGGGTCTATTCTAGTAGCTTCGATAACCAACTCATCAAGGATTTTGAGCTGTTCTCGCAAAATGTTGCTACAGTTGCTAGTTATTCACATCATGCGGGAGCTGGCGAGAAGCTCAAACTCATTTTTTTTATAAAATCGTGCTATTCTAGTAGCCTCGATAATCTTCTCATGGCTCTGGAATTGCGATTTTATCCTAGATTCTTCTCACCAGCAAAAGCTGACAAGAAGGGATATGAGAGAGGGACTTACAGTAGGAAAAAAATGCATTTTCCTGATACACATTAATATCAGCACCGGAGACCACCGGCATCACTCCAATATGCAATAAAAATACATTTACAGGCAGCTTCATTACCTTAGCGGATGCCATCACATGGTACAGGAACCAATGAGATTGTGGGAGTACCATGTAGTATATCTGATTATAGTAATTTTGCCCGTTACTGTACGGTATGTGTTGGAGGGGTTGTTGGGGGTAGGGGAGGTGGGTATTAGGGTTGTTATGTTTTTTCAAAGTTTCTTGGGGTAGAGAGATTGGATGAAGGGGGTAGTTGCCCCAAGGGTGGGTGGTTAGGCCTACTGAGTGGGTAGCAGGAGTTGTTAACCTCTTCATTACCATAGCGCTTCCCATGCTATGGTAGTGACTGGGTTAACCACTCCTGCAACCTTCCTGGCATGCCTAACCACCCACCCTAGTGCAACTACCCCCCTTCATCACCCCCTCTGCCCCCCAATAAACAGGCTTTTCAAGTTTAACCCCTTCATTGCTTTAGCGGCTAGCGGATAGGAACACCGTACATGCGCAGTACAGCCGTGAGTGGTGGACATTTTAGGAATAAGGCTCTGCGAGGAACTACAAGTCCCAGCAGCCCCAGGGGCTGTAGACCAAGTGGGGCAGCATAGCCTTGTAGTGACAGAGATTGAGCTAAGGCCCCAGTGACGGACGCAAGCGGTGTGCGCGGACCGCTGTCTGGGACCAGACCACAGGCAACTATACTATCAGAGACAATTTATAGGACTCACTCCAGCGGGAGACCCCTCCAGAGGTGAATGCCTGGAAAGGCGTGAAAGAGGATCCAGCAGACCGCGGCATTGTTCCACATCGCGGTTCGGTGGATCCATCAGCCCCATTGGCCTGGTCTGACCTAAGACCAGGAAGGTATTGCATCAAAGTGCACCAACAGCCATAAACAGTGGGTAGCGCTACTTCACACACACACTCTTTGGGTGTGCCTGGTCTGTGGACATTAGCGGGTTAAGTGCCCAGGCACTTCAGTACTTTGGGGCTTCCACCAGAGTGGTGTTACTGTGGGGCAGCGTATTGTGTGGTCACTGTTATATTGTGTTGTGTGTCTTTTGTCAGTAAATACTATTATATACTCTGGCTTGTATTTACACAGTGTGTATTGGGTTCCTGTGAGGGGTTATCCTGCTGCGCGGGGTCCTTCTCAGTTTGAGGTGCTGTAAACCGGGAGACAAGACAACCCCAGGCCCCCAGCAGTGGAGGCTTAGGCCTCCTGTGAGCCATGCAGGTAACATTCATCACACGTAATCCCTTAAGTCAAAGGGGAAAAGGGCTACATAAGCATCTAACATGGAGGGTGTCTTATTATAACCGAAGATAGATCTTAAAATCTAACCTTCCTTTGTATCATTGGGTGAGGCTATAGATTGCCATCTGATCATAAAGCTTCTGGAAAAATCTGGCGCCAGAGGCCTACACACGGGAGCCTACATGCTTCCTTGTCAGATGACGGACAGATGCAGCTTTGTTCTCTGCTGTGCTCATTCTTCTGGAGCTTGCATTCCCACCAGCTGTTTCTAGGTGGAAATCCTTTCCCTAGAACAAAGGACGTTTGCAGATCATAAATTCCTGCAAACTGAGTTTTCTCTGAAGCAGAATGAAATAGGTAGTTGTTTCACAGGTAGAGGTTGGACATTTTCCACCAGAGTTTGATTTTGACATACATTTTCAGTTTCTTCAGAAATTAAAACTTTGACAAAGTGGTAAAAGTCGTCTATATATTTATTTATTTTTATTCTATTACGTGAAAATGTACCTAAGCGAAAGTGAAAATTTGCTTGAAAGTGAAGAGAACTCTGCAGGAAGTTCTCCTGTTCAAACTGCTTGTTCGGTTTAGTAGTGTTCAAAGGTTATAAAGTCCCGGGATTGCACCTATTTTAGCCTTATTTTAACTCAAAGAGTAAAGATGTCCAAGTCTCATTATTCATTGCTTGCTTATGCCTTACTTTATGTTCTCTATCTGATACATACAGGATTTTATCTTCACTCTTGCAGCAAAGTATTCTCCTCCTGTGCCTAATAATCTGGAATAACTCCTCTCCGTCTCTTTCTTTGCCTGACTGAATTAATTTCAAATTACATATAAAAAAAAACTATTTTACACTAGGAAAGTACTCTCCAGTACAGTTCTTCTAGATTTCTAAACATTATTTGACTGAGTGCAGCAGCTGTCTTAAAATGTAAGTGCTACACGATTTTTAAATCATTTGAATGTTTTTTTTTCAACAGAAGCATATCAAAAGAGTACTTCATAACATCAACTAACACAAACACAAATAAGAGGATAGAGAGAGAGAACCCAAATTAGCACTCAGGTTCACCCTCTGGTGATAAGTGAATGAGTTAAATCATAAACTTTATTAATACCAACATATAAAATAATGGGTGTTAAAGCAACGTGCTGCAGGTAAGTAGATCCATAGTACTGACAGCCGTATAGGTTCAGGATCACAAATAGTTGTGTGTGTTTGGTGATTCCAGATCACACACACCTGACGAGACAACACAGAAATCCAAGTGTGGACCTGTGTATTAAAAGGGATACTATAGGGTGTGTTCATGTAGATGTTCAAGCTACTGGTCACATAAGGGCAGAGTCTGCATACACCAAGGTAAAATAGGGTGAAGTGACCAGTAATGACTGATAGATATATAAACAAATAAACTATATATACCAGTGAACTATAAGGTATGTTGATTGCTCCTCTGTAAGATAATGGTGTGCCTTGCATGGTGCCAAAGTGACCTCAGGTAACCTATTGAGCTAGTGGTATGGTGTTCTATATACACATATATAGCATAAATCAGTGATCTGATACTGCATAGCAAAGATGGTAATAACCACCTAACCCAGAGGGCACTGACACCTAAGAGTATACAATAAACACGATTTGTATCAGAGGAGTAAATAATACCGCATAGTGCACAGAAACAGTGTAACCATAGGGCTGCCGTGAAATACAACCATGTGCACTGGCGCAGCCCCCAGGAACTGTGCTAAATACTACTGTGAGTAAAGAACAATATCCCCATAGATATCCTCATTCAGAGGCTTAAAGTGTCCATCGGGGCACTTCTAGCCTGAATACTGTAGCACGGGCAGACTGCCGCATACACTCGCGGTCTCTATATCAGTGCGGGTGAATCCCTAGTCTGCGCGTGCACGTGGGAGGAGGAGCCGACGCGCGCGTTTCACGAGAGCTTTCTCAAGGCGAAACAGTAAGTGTAAGGGTTGAGAAAGCTGTCGCGAAACGCGCGCGTCGGCTCCTCCTCCCACGTGCACGCGCAGACTAGGGATTCACCCACACTAATATAGAGACCGCGAGTGTATGCGGCAGTCTGCCCGTGCTACAGTATTCAGGCTAGAAGTGCCCCGATGGACACTTTAAGCCTCTGAATGAGGATATCTATGGGGATATTGTTCTTTACTCACAGTAGTATTTAGCACAGTTCCTGGGGGCTGCGCCAGTGCACATGGTTGTATTTCACGGCAGCCCTATGGTTACACTGTTTCTGTGCACTATGCAGTATTATTTACTCCTCTGATACAAATCGTGTTTATTGTATACTCTTAGGTGTCAGTGCCCTCTGGGTTAGGTGGTTATTACCATCTTTGCTACGCAGTATCAGACCTCTGATTTATGCTATATATGTGTATATAGAACACCATACCACTAGCTCAATAGGTTACCTGAGGTCACTTTGGCACCGTGCAAGGCACACCATTATCATACAGAGGAGCAATCAACATACCTTATAGTTCACTGGTATATATAGTTTATTTGTTTATATATCTATCAGTCATTACTGGTCACTTCACCCTATTTTACCTTGGTGTATGCAGACTCTGCCCTTATGTGACCAGTAGCTTGAACATCTACATGAACACACCCTATAGTATCAGTTTTAATACACAGGTCCACACTTGGATTTCTGTGTTGTCTCGTCAGGTGTGTGTGATCTGGAATCACCAAACACACACAACTATTTGTGATCCTGAACCTATACGGCTGTCAGTACTATGGATCTATTTACCTGCAGCACGTTGTTTTAACACCCATTATTTTATATGTTGGTATTAATAAAGTTTATGTTTTAACTCATTCACTTATCACCAGAGGGTGAACCTGAGTGCTAATTTGGGTTCTCTCTCTCTATCCTCTAGTATTGAATATATACCCAGAGCACCGTTCACAGATACTTTATTGTGGCCGCAGCAGGGGCTCCCCTATCACCACAAACACAAATAAGTAATTTTTTTTCCTGCAACAATTTATTTACTAGCTATTAAGTTACTGTAAAATCAGGGCTGGAACAAACTGGAGTGCAGCATGTGCTTTTGTATGGGGCAGCAGCTTCGGGACGCGGCAAAAGTGAATGTCATCTTCTGCTCCCTGGCGTAAGGAGGGGTTTCTCATCGAGCAGAGTCGATGTTCTATGGTGGAGTGTGCAGCTGGAGCATGCCACTGATGGCACTGGGTGGATGGTGGAGGACTCAGTCTTGTGTCCCGTCACACCCATGTTCTTTGTGCAGTTTCCCTGGGGCATTGTGGCCTGCCCCTTCTGTCCTAATGTGCGGTTCCCTCTCACTCTGTTCTTCAGTTTCGAGGGAGTGAGGGGTCAGTGCGATTAGCGTTTGCACTGGGCGGCAGGACGTGTGACGTCAGCCCCGATTAAAATATATCTGTTTCTCAACCATGTATCACTCAAAATACAGACCAGGTATGACTGAGACATTCAAAACTGGCAGGAGACGTAAAAACGTAGTCTGTTCTCAGACACTGCGCACTTCTGAGAGACTCCTTGCACTAAAAGATCAGACATTTTACACTAACTGTGTAACTCCTCTGCATTTTCTTCTTGCATTACTGTGTGACACAAACTATTTGCATGACACTGTTGTAAATATTCACTTTCAAAATTTGGGGATGATTATGCCCTGTATAAATACAGTATATATCTTACTATATCGGCTTCAATATTGTAACATGCCTGAAGAAGAAACCTGAATGGCCCTGAAAGCTCACACTCTTTCGAAACAACAGTTACCATTAAAGGTATCACTTTTACCTAATTTATTTTGTTCTTTTTTTTATCACGTCTATTTATCTGTTTACTCTACTCTACAGGCTCACACAGTACCCTTCTCTATCTACATTTTGCACAAATTGTTAGCAAAGAAGGTTTACACTGCTCTAGACTTGGGGATTTTTTTTAAACTCGAATACATAATAAAAAAAAGTAACACATAAAGATGCAGAATTTGATAAATCTTATTAGAAGTAATTTAACTTCTCCATAACTTTCTTAATCACAAGATATAGTTCAAAGTGACACAGATCTGGTTGATAAAAAATGTAGATAGTTACATTTTCCCTTTTTTCCCCATCAAGTTTTCTAGACAGGTTTATTAAAAACTGAAGTGATTAACAAGTGATCCTGCCTTTTAGCTTTCAAACTTCTTGAAAGCCTTGTCTATTTGTTTACACTTTCCTATATTCTCTCTTGCTATTAACACCCTAGGTCAGTGGTTCCCAAACTTTTTCGGTTCAAGGCTCCCCAAGGCGATCAGACTTTTTTCAAGGCTCCCCAAGGCGATCAGGATTTTTCCGCGGCGCCCAAAGTAAAAACAAAGTTGTATATACATACCTAACAGATGCAGTGCACAGTTGGTGTCTCTCTCACACACACTCTGTCTCTCTCACACACACTGTCTCTCTCTCACTCATTCAGACACACTCTTTTACTCTCACTCAGACTCTCTCTCTCAGACCTCACACACTCTCTCAGACCTCACACACTCTCTCAGACCTCACACACTCTCTCAGACCTCACACCCTCTCTCAGACCTCACACCCTCTCTCAGACCTCACACACACTCTCAGACCTCACACACACTCTCAGACCTCACACACACTCTCAGACCTCACACACACTCTCAGACCTCACACACACTCTCAGACCTCACACACACTCTCAGGACACACACACTCTCTCAGGACACACACACTCTCTCAGGACACACACTCTCTCAGGACACACACTCTCTCACAGACACACTCTCTAACAGACACACACTCTCACAGACACGCACTCACACTCTCTCAGACACACACTGAGACACACACACAGTGGAGAGCAGAGGCAGCGATGAATGTGAGTGACTGGGTGGGGGTGGGAGGAAAGGCAGGAGATCCGTGCAGGCGGCTCCCTACACACAAACACACAGATACATATATATCCACACACACACACACATATATACACACACACAGATCTACACACACACACACACACACACACACACACACACACACACACACACACACACACACACACACACACACACACACACACACACACACACACACACACACACACACACACACACACACACATATACACACACACATACAGATATATATACACACACAGATACACACACAGATATACACACACACAGATATATACACACACAGATATATACACACACACACACACACATATATATATACATAAATATATATATATATATATATATACTCGCCCAACCCCGCCCCTAGTCCCGCCCCTAGTCCCACCCCCAACCCCGCTTTAAAATAAAATATATAAATAAAATACATTTAATAAATTCCTAGTCAGAACAACATTCGTTTTTGACAAATGTATTTATTACATTATACTACAATTAGTCCTTGTTACGTGTGTGTGTGTGTGTGTGTGTGTGTGTGTGTGTGTGTGTGTGTGTGTGTGTGTGTGTGTGTGTGTGTGTGTGTGTGTGTGTGTGTGTGTGTGTGTGTGTGAATGTCGGATCTAGAAATAAAAGCCACAGGTGAATGACTAGTTTCCTGAACCCCTTAGCTAGTGCCTGGATGTCCCCGCTTCACAATATCTAAAGCAGCAATCCCGCCTGGGATCTTACCTGATCCGCAGTCCCTCAATGTCCAGGTACCCTCATTCCCGCAATGTTATACATTGGAGGGGAGGTGTTCCCTACCTGTCTTCTGGGTTAGGGGGGACGGGGGGATACCAGAGAGAGGGGAGACGGGGGGAGACCAGAGAGAGGGAGGCAGGGGTGACTGACTGACTGGGACAGGGGTGACTGACTGACCGGGGCAGGGGTGACTGACTGACCGGGGCAGGGGTGACTGACTGACCGGGGCAGGGGTGACTGACTGACCGGGGCAGGGCTGACTGACTGACGTGGGCAGGTGACTGATTGGGGGGGGGGTACCTCTGGTGTCACACACATACTCCCATACACATTCTCCCATATATATCCACACACACCCATATATACACACACTCCCATATATACACACACACACACTCCCATATATACACACACTCCCACATATATACACACACTCCCACATATACACACACTCCCACATATATACACACACTCCCACATATATACACACACTCCCACATATATACACACACTCCCACATATATACACACACTCCCACATATATACACACACACTCCCACATATATACACACACTCTCCCACCTACACGCACACACACTCTCCCCCTACACACAAGCTCTCTCTCCCCCCCTACACACACTCCTCTCCCCCCCCCCACACACACTCCTCTCCCCCCCCCACACACACTCCTCTCCCCCCCCACACACACTCCTCTCCCCCCCCCTTACTCACCATGGATCGCTGTGGTCTCTGGTCTCTGTGACAGCCAAGGAAGCGGCAGGCCGGGTGTCGCCCTCGGCCTCGGCGGCTGTCGCTGCGGGTCACCGGGTGGCAGTGAGGGATCCGGACACAGGGGAGAGAGGAGTGGGGGGGCTAGTGATGCGGCTGGTCACCGGAGGCCGGGGACACGGAGTTGGAGGTGAGATCGGGAGTGAGTGGGGAGATTTGGGGTGTCGGGGGTGTCACGGGTGTCGGGGGGAGATTGGGGTGTCGGGGGGGGGGGTCACGGGTGTCGGGGGGGAGATTGGGGTGTCGGGGGGGGGGAGTCACGGAGGCCGGGAGAGATTGGGGTGAGGGGGGGTCATGGAGGCCGGGAGAGATTGGGGTGATGGGGGGTCACGCAGGCCGGGAGAGATTGGGGTTAGGGGAGTTACTGAGGCCGGGAGAGATTGGAGCGGGGGGGGGGCGGATGGCCCGATTGGAGGGGGGCGCGGATGGCCCGATGGGAGGGGGGGCGGATGGCCCGATGGGAGGGGGGGGCGACAGATGGCCCTGCAGGGGCCTGAGGCAGACAGGCGTGGAAGGGGCTGGCTGCCGGAAGGGGGAGGAATGAAAGCGCTGAGGAGGGAAAGTTGCTGAGAGAGCCGGAGGCAGGGTAATCTCCCCCAACAACATGTACCCGCGTCCGGATTTTTTTTTTCTCCAGCGCGAGCGCGGGAAAAATAGCAGCGCGAGTGGGGGAAAAACAGCAGCTCGAGCGCGGGAAATTTAAAAAACACACGTGTGCTGCTTGGGCCAATATTTACTCGCCCGGGGGTTAAATCCACACGCCCCAGGCGTGTAAATGTATATAATTGTCGAACACTGCAGATATATACACACACACACAGATATATATACTGTATATATATATATATATATATATATATATATTAGAAAAAAGAGAAAAGAAGCGCCCAATCCTTGTGTAAAATCAGATAGGAATTTTAATACATCACGGAGAAGACAAATGCACACTTACAATTTGTCTGATAAAATCAGGCATATTATGGGACCAGCCCATGCACCAACTGAAGACTCCACGATCACCTCTGTGTGTACTGAAGTCCTTTAAAGTTCAGGATCTTGTGTCTGTATCAGCCGTTGTCTCAGAGATAAAGGAGTCTTTACTTTCCTTTGTGAGTGCTTAGTTGTATCGTGCGGCCGCCATTCACCTCTCTCGTGGCGCACCGGGACCCGGAAAAGACTTCACACACGTCTCTGCGTCCTCACGCTGGTACTTGGAGCTGCTCGACCACCATAGGTTCACTGCCAGAAATCCCTATGCGTTTCTTCCGTCTTTGCGGATTTCATCAGGGAGTTTTTTTTTTAATTTTTTTTTTTATTTTTTTTTTAGTATATATTTTTTATTAAATGTTATTTGGGAAATTTATGACTGTTCATGCCATTTTATATTGATATTTATCTGTTTGTATTTACCTGGTGCAAACACCTACCACATATATCAGCACTGCAACAATGTTGGTGTATTTGGTGAAGGGCGCTGTCTATAATTCTGTTACTTATATATATATATATATATATATACACACACACACACACACACACAGATATACACACACACACACACAGATATATATATGTGCCGGTGATGTGTGGGGCCGATGCTGCGTGGGGCCGATGCTGCGGGGGGGTTGAGGGGGGTATGGCTGAACGGCCAGGTCCCTGCACGGGGGAGGTCAGTGCTGCGGGGGCCTGTGCCACATGGGGGGAGGGCGGGTGTGCTGCAGGGTGGGAGGGTCGGTGTGCTGCGGAGAGGGAGGGCCGGTGTGCTGCGGGGAGGGAGGGCCGGTGTGCTGCGGGGAGGGGAGGGGGGTGTGAGGCTCCAGTGCTGCTGGGAGACATCTGTCTCCCGGTGCTGCTCCTCCAGCATGCGCTCCGGGCCTCCTCCTCTCTTACTTCCGGCGCTGCCAGGGAGACCCGGCGCCGGCTTCAGATGTTTTTTTTTTTTTTTTAAATTAACTAGCAGCCCTTGTTTCCCGCTGCTGGCGGCCATGATCACGGCGCCCCTGATCGCGGTGCCCCTCTTGTCAAGCCACGGCGCACCAGGGCACCGCGGCGCACATTTTGGGAAACACTGCCCTAGGTGTTACGATGGTACTGGTATATCAAAAATGTTGAGGGTATTAGAGCAGGGGAAAGGGCTGACAGGCTCAACATGTTAACTGGGGTAAAGGGGAAGGTCCATTTGGCAGATGTATTGAGCTATAAGCATGGCATGGTGTCATCCTGGGTATTTAGGGGTCGAGCAGGCCCCCTTTGACCCTAGGACTGGGAGCCTTGATGCTCCTCATTCACAGCTGCTAGCTAACCTGTAAGGCAGTGGTTCCCCACTCCTGTCCTCAAGTACTCCCAGCAGGTCAGGTTTTAAAGATATCTTTACATCAGCACAAGTGGCTCAGTCAGAATGACTGAGTCAGAATGACTGAGCCACTGATTGAGCTACCTGTGCTGAAGCAGGGATATCCTTAAAACCTGACCTCATGGGGGTACTTGAGACCTGGAGTTGGGAATCACTGCTGTAAGGGATGAATAGGCTCTGAGTATTTTTCTTAATATTTTTATACAAATCTGAGGACATACCTAATTGACTATTATTACATTTATAATAAATTGTATACTATGCAATTGATAACACATAAGATATACCAGTTACAGCTAATTTTGTTAATCAGCTTTAAACATAGCAATTACTTGGTAGATTGCAAGGAAAGCAAATTATAAAGATGAAAAAAGTAGCATTGGATATACCTACACAAAGGCACGTAGTGTAGTGTCAGAAGTCAATGGTATAATTTCCCAAAAGAATAAACAAAATAGCCGAATGCAAGACCAAACAACTTGCTAACAATAACATTGCCAAACACATGTTATCTTAACTTGTATTATCAATTTAATTTAATGTGTCTGGTTAAGGTCATTGTCAAAACAATTTGTAGTGGCTTTTATAAAAAAAAAAAAAACATCTCATGCTTTATTTGCAAAATTGACCATACTCTCCTCCATAGGACATACTTGAAAACGAGAGGTAACTCTCAATGTATTACTTCCTGGTAAAATATTTTATAAATAAATAAATAAATAATAAACTACAGAACCAAACAAACACTTCACTTTTTGACGTAAATGTTTGTCATTTTTTTTATAACCAGCCGTAGTTGTAAGTTCGGCTTGTGTCACATAAGATAATCTTATCTGTCTTTTAATAATTGTCAGTTATCTTTTATGAAAAAAAGAAATGTATTCTTGAAACAGTTCCATTTTTAAAGACAGTGATCATTAGTTCTTTGGCACTCACAAATTAATCGCCTCACTCAAGATCCCGTAGTGAGTGCTTGTGGTGTTGTGCGCTCTGGGGTTGTGTTTTACAAAGAGTCTGATATTTTACGTTGTTCCACCGTGGAAGGGAATCAGGGTGTGGAGTTTACGCCTAGCAATTAGGTGGGGACCCAGAGGTATGGAAAATAGATATCTTACCTCCTGTGGTGGTCCCACCCATAGATACAGTGCATTGAAAGGCAATCCAAGCTGTGACAGCAGTGCCGTTCATGGCAGCTGTGGGTACAGCATCAATGGCACCTGTGCAGCCTCCACACTCCCTCCATCGCGTGCATCCTGGATCTCAACAATAGTCTGAAGAAAAAACAAGGGAAGAATATCCGGAGCAGCAACTGGACGGCGGAGTCAAAATAGGCAGCACCCAGGTAAGTCAAAGTAGAAAGGCTTTATTCGGATAAACAGGATACAGAAATCTCCATAAAACTTCTCCTACGCATTTCACACGTAAATGGAGTTTTCCCAAGGAGTAGGCACCATTTAGGCGTGAAACGCATAGGAGGAGTTTTATGGAGATTGCCGTTTCCTGTTTGTGCGAATAAAGCCTTTCTACTTTGAACTTCCTGGTGCTGCCTATTTTGACTCTGCCGTCCAGTTGCTGCTCCGGATATTCCTTTCTCTGTTTTTTCAAAAGAATCAAGATCACATGAAAAAAAGTTACGACTTCTAGAAAATCATATATGACGGTTTTCTCCCTATTTGTTCCATTGATCTTCCGGTGTGCACACTCAACATCTTATGAGATTACCTCTGCTGTGCATTGTACAACTCAGAAGCGTGGTGCACTCACTTAAACAAGATACTTGCCACTGGTGTTCAGCAAAGTTGGTAAGCCCGCAAGCGGACCAAAATGTTGATCTGTGCATTGTACAAAAATACCTTTAAACTATTTATTATGTACAAAGAAATGCACATTTTAATTTACATGCTCTGTTCCTATTTTTTATGCATTCACCCAGAAGGTGTTTTGGATAAAACATTAATATCTGTAGCTCTTTTTTATAATACAAAAAGGGTAATTCTTCAAATCTTGCATGAAACATCTGAAAATATTTTATATACTACAACAAGTCAGACTCTGTCAAACAATCTTCTTGGTTAGCTGAAAAGGGCTTAACTCATCTCCTTTTGTTTGTTTATCCTGTTTACTTTTTATATGTATTTTCTTGCACTCTTCTATGAATGTGTTTATCATCTTTCCATTGACTTTGTAGTGAAAGACAGGTAGTTAAGCTTGTGTTTGGTTTTAAGCTTCCCGTCAGAATTGCTGTCACTTCAGGGCCCAATGTAGGGATGCCCTAGAAGTAAATTGTTTTCCTTAGAAAGCCTCTTTTCAGATGTGCATTTTCTCACATCAAGTAGATGGTTCAATGCTATGTTCACATCAAAATGTTTTAGAAGCTTCTTGTCGGTTAGTATCAGCAGGACATGGAAGAGAAACAAATAAGAAAAAGAAAATATATGTATAATGTCTACTAAAGGCATAACTTGTTATTAGTATGTAGAATTCTCTCTTGTTACTGGACAAAACCATTGTGTTTTCTGGGACCAAATAATCCTCAGACTCTTAACACACAGCTAATAGTTTTCTATTGTTTAGGCATCATACTGAGAGATGAGATGTGAGATGCTTTATGACTCAATAAAGAAAAGGAGGAGCATTACACTGGTAATTCTATAATACCGTAATAAGAATAATACTAAATATATTATAATAAAACCAATTGCAATAAGTGTACCAATACTAACACTGATACATCAAAACCTGCGACCTGATTAACACTTTATGAGATAAATAGAATTTTAAGAATACTACAGAATAAATGTTAAAACTTTCCTTTATTTAAGTAGAATTAATGGACATTTTTATTCAAATGATTCTCCAGTTAGCATTGAATAAAGAAAGATCTACTATCTTGTGGGGTGAACATGCCACCACAAAGTGTGAGAAGATGACAATTGCAAAGGGTAACAGAAGTTCAGTTATGGTGAGCAAAAAAGTGGATGGAAAAACAAATATAGTAAAACAGCACAAAATTAAATACATTTGACAGTATATCAATAATTGATGCTATCAATATATAAATGTGTGTGTGTACATACATACATATATTGTGGCAGGATGACCTCGCGGCAGGGTCAGTAAGACGCTGGACGCTGTGTAAAGCTTTAACTGTAGTGGTTTATTAGTCACAAACAAATAAACATAATGGATACTGTCCCTTTAAATCATAATAAAACATAGAAAATAAACACCTATTCCCTTTAGGGAAAGCTAACTACACCATAGCTTTCACCCTCACTAACTGCATGGCCAGCTAAGCTGGTTCCCAAGCCAAAACACGCCCTGGCATATGAAACAAGGTAACACAGTCTCTGCATACAACAATAAAGTGTTTTTGCTTATCTGTCAATCCTTTCGAGCAGACGTCACTGCTTCAGCACGGCCTTGCGTCCTTTCTTCCTAGGGGTACTCAGCCCCACCTTGAGCCCAGAGAACTCCTCTGTACAGCTTCAGCAGCTGGGGAGCACTTCTATCTCCCCCCTTTTCTGGGGAAAACAGTCTCTCACTCTGTGACTAATAGCATTGTCTCTCTGTGTTTGTCTTAAACACTTTTTTGTTTCACTGAGGAGCCCAGCCCCTGATTAATCAGATTTCAGCTGCTGCTCTTTCTCTGAAGAGATTAACGCTCTGTGGACTGGAAAGCACATTTACTTCCCTGTTCCAGCCTACTGTCAGTGACTCTGTCACTATATATATATATATATATATATATATATATATATATACAGCTAAACCCCGTTATAACGCGCCTCGCTATACCGCGATTCGGTTATAACGCGGTTTTCCCGTGGCTCACACTGCACACACTCACTGCACACACACTGCACACTGCACACACACTGCACACTGCACACACACTGCTCATTGCACACACTGACACACTGCACACACACTGCACACTGCACACACACAGCTCATTGCTCACACTGCACACACTGACACACTGCACACACACTGACACACTGCACACACACTGCACACTGCACACACACTGCTCATTGCTCACACTGCACACACACTGCTCACACTGCACACACTGATACACTGCTCATTGCTCACACTGCACACACTGACACACTGCTCATTGCTCACACTGCACACACACTGCTCAATGCTCACACTGCACACACTGACACACTGCTCATTGCTCACACTGCACACACTGCACACTGCACACACTGCTCACACTGACACACACTGCACATTGCTCACACTGCACACTGCACACTACACACTGCACACACACTGCTCATTGCTCACACTGCACACACTGCTCATTGCTCACACTGCACACACTGACACACTGCTCATTGCTCACACTGCACACACACTGCTCATTGCTCACACTGCACACACTGACACACTGCTCATTGCTCACACTGCACACACTGCTCACACTGACACACACTGCACATTGCTCACACTGCACACACTGCTCATTGCTCACACTGCTCACACTGCCACACACTGCTCATTGCTCACACTGCTCACACTGACACACACTGCTCACACTGACACACACTGCTCATTGCTCACACTGCACACACTGCACACACACACTGCACACACTCACTGCACACAGCCCTCACAATACACTCACATGTCAGCAGCCCACCCCCCCTCACATGTCAGCAGCCCCCCCCTCACATGTCAGCAGCCCAACCCCCCTCACATGTCAGCAGCCCCCCCCTCACATGTCAGCAGCCCACCCCCCCCCTCACATGTCAGCAGCCCATCCCCCCCCCCTCACATGTCAGCAGAACTCACATGTCAGCAGCCCAACCCCCCCTCCCTCTTGCAGCAGCAGCAGCAGCAGCAGATCTGGCTGGGAGGACACAGACACACGTTGCCACGCACCGCAAAACCAGGAGGCTGGGAGCAAGAGGGAGGGGGGCTGAGAGGGAGGGGGGCTGGGAGGGAGAGGGAGGGGGGCAGGTCTCTGTTTTGGGGTCACCCCTGTGCCCTGGCTGGGAGTGAGGGGGGCAGGTCTCTATGGGGGATCCCCCCTCCCTGTGAGGGGCAGATGAGGCTGGACAGAGGCAGCCCCGTCCACTCCCAGAATGCTTTGCTTCTAGCAGCATCTGGCTCCGGTCCCAGCTTTCCTCCTGGGCGCTCCGTCTCCATTTTGCAGCCTCTGCAGCGTTGTACTTGTGACCGTGAGTACAACGTGCGGCTGACATGTAACCCACCCTCCTGCACCCAGAGAGGGGCACTGCCCTGCGGGGGCATACCTCGGGGGTGGGGGGGAGGGGGTGGGGGGGGAGTTGAGAGGGAGGGGGCTGAGAGGGAGAGGGAGGAGGGATGAATCGCCGCCATTTTTTTTAAACTTTTTTTTTATTTATTTATTTAATTAACTCCCTTCCTCCCGATCAGGCGCGCGGCGGCCATTTTTAAAAAAAAAAATTAGCGCGACCCCGTTACTAACGCGGTGGTCTCGGGGTGGACCCCGAGGACCGCGTTATAACGGGGTTTAGCTGTATATATATATATATATATATATATATATGCAAACAACAAGAGGAAAGCAACCTTTAAATAGCACACGGACACGAATAAAGGTGTAACAAAAATGGTATTTTATTCAAGTGATTTAAAACGGGATGAAATTTAAAAGGAGAGGGGGGCTCAGCACTACCTGAACATATTGGACATGGAGGCAAGAGTCAAGTAAAGATAAAAAATCAAGACACATACAGGGTGTAGGTGGCTATATCTATATATTATTGATATACTGTCAAATGTAATACAATTCTGAATTACTATATTATTGCTTCCCTTCACAAAGACATAAATAACCCCTTCAAAGAATTCTTCTGACTGGTTCTGGCCCGAGCAAAGTTCCCACAGGTGAAATCTTGTGCCTTGTTACAGTACCGAAAATAGTAAGTCTGGCTGCATCTGTTCTAAGGGGGAAATTCACTAGTGTCCTTTGCAGGATAATGCAACCAGTGTGGTTGGGGTGCATTATCTTGATCGGGTACGTTAACCCACAAAATACCCTAGTTAATTCCCACAAAGATGGTTCTATACTGTATGTCAACTTTAACATCTATATTGTGTTATTGCTGAAATTGTGCATGCTATCTTTATGTACAGTACTTTACATGATACATACATTTGGATGCTCTCCATCATTCCGAAAGATTCAGTATTCTGTATGTACTGCATCTCTACAATTTGATTGAAAGTGTGAATCATAAGAGATAGGAGTAAGGTACATACTGTATTGACATTGTGGCTACCAGTAGAATCAGTTTGTTTGTCAAAACTTAGATAAGTAAAGCTCCAAGCATAGCACTGTAACAGTAAAATAACTAGACTGCACAACATCTAACAAACCATTCTATTTGTTCACATTTTCAGAGACAGGGTAGAATGCACTTTCTGTAGTACAGAAGCATCAAAGGATAGAAGCAAGAAGCTTTCCTTTTCTTTTGAACACAAGAAAGAACAAAAGTGATAAGATTATCTACAATATCGGACAATTATAAATACTTCTTTTTTTTGTCCATGTTTCACTAGAACTTGAAAAAGGTAGCAGCAGATGCAGCAAAGTCACGGAACAAGGGATTTGAGGATTGACAAGTGCTGCAATAAAATCCACCTTAATCAATCCTCATGAATTTCCTATAGTATGGGCAGATTTAAAAGCGGAAATTAGCATTTTTTTACATAGGGATAGAGATGTGGAAATCGTTCACTGACAATGCTAAACCAGATGATGTTGTTATGTTATAGTCAGTAATTTAAAAAAAAATCATTTTACAGAAAAGTTTGCCAGTATTATTTAGAGACGTGGGAATCATCCCAAGTGTGACATGATTATAAAGTAGATTATGATATAGATTATGCTCTGTAGTATCTTAGAGAAAAGGTGAAGTGTTTTTGCATGTGGCAAAGTTGGATTCAATTCCATAAATGTAGTATATATATTTATGAAAGAGAACTGAGCTGGTCTTGTTCAATTACAAAAGCATTACATTTCACACAGAGACTGCCAGGAACCTGTCAACAGCTGGGATTTCTTCAGTTTGTGTTCCATCTATGGGAAGGAATACATAGATCCCAGATTTATATCTATATTCACTATTTAACGCCAATAAAAATCTGGTACATTTGTGATGTAATACTGCAGTGTTTTTGTCAATACATAAAAAAAAGTATCAATAAATGTTTAATCTTACATTTTCAGGGACCATTTTTTAAAAGATCACTGCCCAGTTTCAATACATTTGTTGGGTATTTGTTCTGCTTCCTTGATCACATCTGTGTTTAATTACTGTAGTTCTTGATTAAAGGCAGTAGCCATGGCAAATTTCACTGAACATGCGCACACAATTCAAAATGGTTGCTTAAAATCAGACTAATGAGGCACAGACCCAATTGTCCTCTTTTTATAATCATAGAATAGAATTTTCATTTTGACATTTTTGTGCACTAATGTCTGATGTGCTTGAATATTGTCTACTAGCCATTTTTTTGTGAAGTGTCATATACACACCACATTTTTGCCATCCACAAATATCCAAAATTCACCAAGTTTAGAAACTTTGTGTAGGTTTCACACACCTAGTAAGGACAAGGTAGTGATACTAGGTAGGACAATGGATACAAACAAAGCCCCAAAAAGGGTCACTTTAAATACATATTGTAATTTTTTCCTCAGTAACATTGCAAAGATACACTCTATCCTCTGTCGCTCTACTGCTAAAACTCTAACGCATGCCTGCAGTATCTCCCATTTCGACTATTAGAACCTTCTACTGTCTGGCATTCCTGCCTCTCACCTGTCTCTTCTAGAATCTATCCTAAATCCTGCTGCTAGAATCCCTTTACTCTCTCTTCAATATGTTTCAGCGTCTCTCCTGCTGAAATCCTTCTCCTGGCTTCCTTTTAATATACTGTATCACTTCCAAAATTCTCCTCCATGCATTTTAAGACTCTTCGGCCCCTCCTTACATCTCAGCCCTAATTGGTTCTAGACACCTGTTCAACGATGTCTTCTGTCTTTCCTTTTTGTATATAAAACCTCTCACTCACTGCTCCACAACTCGGAAATTCCTTCCCCCTCAATATCCGACTTGTACCCTCTCTATCCACCTTTAGAACCTTTCTTAAAACTCAGCTCTTTAACAAAGCATATGGGTAGATACTATACATCTCATACATCTCTACTGACCTTGGTCCCTTGCAGACACAGTTACCAGAACACACGACTTCTGTTTTCCCCACTTACCACTTAGATTTGTAAGCTCTTTGGGACAGGGACTCCTTTTCCAATTGTTTTATGTCTGAAGTGTTTATTCCAATTATGTTTTATAATATTATGTTACGTGGATTACTGCTGTAACGCACTATGTGCCTGGATGGACACCCTGTTGAACCCTGGAAGACCTGTAGACTCCCTCTTGTACTCTGGAAGACAAGTAGACGCCCTCTCAGATCTTGCAAGAATCTTGATCACCATCTCAGACCATGCAAGACCATTAGACACTATCTCAGACCCTGCAAGACCTATAGTCATCCTCTCGAACCCTGCAAAACCCTGTAGATGCTAAGCCTACGAACATACCCCCAAAAGCAAAGTAACTTTCCCCCACACAATTTACCCCCCCAAGTACACCAACGTATGCCCCCAAGCATGCCAACTTACTCTCCACACACAACTTTCCCTTCCAAACAAACAAGCTTTCAACCCGCACAACTTAACACACCAACTTCCCACTACACTACTAACCTCAAAAATCACATCAACTTACTTCCCAAAGAGCATCAACTTACCCCCAAAGAACTCCAACTTACACCCCACACAACTTATCCACCCAAGCACACCTTACCCCCAAGCACATTATCTTACCGTCCAGCAACTACCACAACAACTTACCCCTCCATACTAAGTGGGGTATTACCCCCAAACTAAGATGGCAGCTGCCCTAATGGACTGTTCTAGTTCTTACCAATTCTGAGCCTGAACTTTACTCCCCTGTGTGCCCCTACAGGTCTGAAAGGAGTACTGCAGGAGGGAATCATGACACTTCCTACCAGGAGTCACTTGCTTATTACCAGTACCATCCACCCCCTCATTGTGACAATTACAAAATATATTTGTCCTCATACCTTCCACAATCACAGAATCTCACATTTACCACATTCCTCCCTATCTACACTGCTTATCCTACCCAACTTTCTTGTATATACTTGCTCTGTATTTGCGTGGATGGAAGATTTCACCACGTTGTTCCCTCTAACTGCCACTTTTCACCTTATTTCATCCCTTAAAACTTAGCACCCCTGCCCCTTTCACGAGCCCCCTGACCATCTCTTTCCATTGCTATTCAAATATTCCCATAGCAACCAACTCCACCTCTCCCATGCACTCTTCCTGCCCTGTTTGCCAGTAAACCTGCCAGGGTTCCAAGGGCTAACTAGATTCTTTATGGACATGATAAACGTCCATATGAAGGAATAACTAACAATGGTAATTTGCCTGTAAATTCTGCTTCTATTTGTCAAGCTTACTTTACTAATGGTGTTTGTTACACATTTGTGTGCACTACATGACACTGCATTGGAAGCTTCCTAATTATATGCAAATGATACAAATAAGGGGTTGCTTCTGCAGAGCTGGAGAACCTCCCCAAGCACAGTAATTAAAAAGAAACCCAGTAAATAAACAGAAAGTTCATGAGATTATATAGGGGTTGTATTAAGTTTTCACATGTGCCAAATACTTTCCATGATACTTACAAAGCACACACACGCTTGCTAATGATAAATCTGCCCTTCTTATTTACATGGTCATTAAGAAAGACTGTGCTCTGCAGTGTATGCCCTGCATGCATTAAATGATTCTTTCACTAACACACATTAGACGAAAGAAATTACTAGCCATAACCATGGTTGTTAGGTGAAAATGACTATCTAAAGATAATGACTAAGCTAGATAAGGAAATCTAATTGGTCATTTTGCATATAATTGCATCTACTATTACACCATTTGTGCAACCCAATGCCCTTGATAATTGTCTCTCAATATCTCATGTTATATTGTTTATAACAGCAGCATGGTAGGTCATAGAGCTTTCTGAATTTTTGAAGTTGAGAAGAACAGTTATAGAAAAGAAAAGCAGGAAAGTATAGTCGATGCATTAGGTTAGACAGTGAACTTATTAGTAGCTTGCATTAAATTAATTAATGGTCATCATAAACTGACTTGTTTAATCTTGATATAATGAACCATAAAATGGAATATACTTAAGGTAGTTAACACTCAGACACAGTTTTTCTTTCGGATATAATTTACATATGCCCATATTAACTAAAGGTGCAATGCTTCAATATGCCCTAACTTAGGCGTGCACAAATTGGGGAGCGGCCCCCTGGGGGGCAAAAGATTTTCCTGTGGGGGGCGTGGCGGTTGCAGAGGTCCAGCGCTTTTCTCCAAGTCATTTAAATTAAATGCCAGGGGATTGTGTGAGGCCTCTGCAACTTCCCTTTACCATGTCTTCGGTGACGCGTAACATGGCAACACGACATCAAATGTCGCTGTGGGGTCAAATGACCCTGCGGCGTCATTTGACCCTGAAGACAAGGTAAGGAGGGGGACAGGAGCAGAGATGGAGAGCCGCATGGGGGGCGCAGCAGTGAAAGTTTGTGTACCCCTGCCCTCGTATTGAAATTAATGGGAGATACGAGATGCTAAAGCTTAGCACCCTTTAGGACAGGGTTGCTCCAACTGGGGGGTGCATCCCCTCCTGGACGGCGTGAGAATTTCTGGGGGGATGTGGCAGTTACAGAGGCCCCGCGCTCTTCCCCACGGCATTTTAACTAAATGCCGGGGGAGGCATGAGGCTTCTGTAATTCCCTTACCTGCTCTCTGCTGGGTCTTCGGAGACGTGTCGCCATGACAAAGCGGTGTCAAATTATGGTGTGGGATCATGGGACGTAACACCTCGACATGGCAATGCGTGTCAAATGATGCAGCAGGGTCACCTGACATCACATGACCCACGACGTCATTTGACGCTGAGTTCTTGGAGAGGGGGGCACGAATGCTGCCGGGCATGGGGGGCACAGCTCAAGAAGTTTGCGCACCATTGCTTTAAGGAATATGGGCCACTGGCGATTATGCAAAGTAACAAACAGTGCCCCTGCACTCTTTCATAATACAAATAGTAATTGCGGCTGCTGTACTGTCTGGGAGCAAGATTCATATCAGGAGATATAAGAAGAAATGTAGTACACAGTCCGTTGTAGTTCAAAGTTATTTCACATCTCCAAATTTCCAGTCCTGCTGACATTTTTCCAGGCACTCACTAAACCCCAGTAAAAAATACAAATAATGCAAAATTACAAATAATTACTGCGGTCCCACTCGGTGATGAGACCTGATGGTATGCGACTTGTCAAAGTGTATATCCAGTATGCATTGCGGGTGTCCAGGGAATTACTGTACCCGATCACCATCTTGTAGAGGAAGAGGGAAATATTAATTCCCTATAAATGAAACAATTCTGGCATTTAACAAAAAGGACAAGTAGAAACATGTCTAGAAACTGGATGTTGGGTATTCTTTTGCCTAATTAAACGTACATGTTCCATGGGTGGATTTTTAAAAATCTAGTGGTTCTCCCAGAAAAAGGTTAACCACAGCCACAGGTAAGTACAGTATTGTCACGGTAGTGCTTCCCGCAGACCAGACCTGTCCCAAGACTGAGGTGGAAAGTATAATACCACGCACCTGCAGAAGAGGGGCGTGTCCGGAGTGTGCTAGTAGTTGCCAGGCCAGGAGTCTTTAGTAAGGGGACCAAAGGTACTTGCTGTGTCCGGAGGTAGAAGAATCGTGGTGATTGCCGTAGCCGGGGGTCGAGGTTGCCAGAGGTCCGGTAGGTAGAGGAGCGAACCAAGATCGAAGGGCAGAGAGAGACTGCATCGTGAGGAGTAAGCCGGGGTCCAGAGCCAGAGGAGGAGTAGAAAGCCAAGCCGGGTCAAACCTGAAGAATACGAAGAACAAGAGCACACACGAATACTAGCCCAACTAGCAGAAGCTATGCAGAGCAATGATTCCCAGGGAGAACATGGGTAATATACGTGGAGGGACCAATCAGGGAAGGAGGCATAGCGGGGGATGTCATGGAGTGCCTTGTGACTGGTGCAGGCTGAGATCCTTGCCTGTGATCAGCTGTGGAGTGTGAGAGCAGGAGCGGGGCAACAGCTGTACATGGGGGGCATGGCTAGAAGGCCAGAGGAGTGAATAAATTACTGCCGGAGTCGCGCGCTGTGTAAGATCCTCCTGCGCGCGCCCCGGCAAGATGGCGGACGCAAGAACCGGCGTCGGGCGAGATCGTCGAGTCCCACGCCGAGGACACATCAGCGGGGAGTGAGGGGCAGCAACAACGACCTCCGAGGCAGGTAAGGAGATGTTGCATGAGCCCTGCTTCCTGACAAGTATGTGGTGAAATCCATATTGCAGTCATTTAAAGAAAATATTTTTGAACTTTAATTTGAAATAGTTGATTAAACAAATGTCCATGGTTTCATAAAAGAACATACCTTACAATGGACACACATGTAGAAATCCCTAATGGAAGGTGATATTATTTTAGGAGAAGAACTAAACAAACTAAACAAACTAATTACATAAATGTTTTTAAATATGTGTAAGGGGGTCACCCCCGGTTCCCCTGATCTTCCTTTGCCCTCTGCCTTACCCCTGTGGCAGTGGGGGAAGGGGACGGCAACTGCTCCCAGCGGGCACCGCCCTCTTGGTTGTAGCGCGAGCTTCGCCCATGCGCAGTAAAGATCGCGCACGCGGTCCCCATAGAAAAGAGCTGTACCAAGAACTACAATTCCCAGCAGCCTCTGGGGAATGCACTTTCACCCTTGTCACAGGCAGCATTGAAGCCAATAGAGCTGGCAGATTCTCATGCTGCAGAGTTGCAACAATGTTGTTTGCAGACAGGGTTTTTGTCAGTCAGAGACCGGAGCAGCCCAGGGAAGGAGGTAGGGTACAGGAGTCAGGAACTCCCTGTACTAGGCCAGCACCCCCAGGGCCCGAGGTAGCTAAATACCCCATGAGAGTGAGTGTTGCCAGGGACTGCCCTAGGTTAAGGGACCCTGTCACTCAGGTTTGCAAGTTGGAGTCAGGGAGCTGTGAGGGAAGGAAGGGGGCGGGGAGCGAGTGCAGCACCTGCCCCATATAGGTACCCACACCCCAGGTAGGCCCCAACTCCCCACTAGGTTAGTGGGTAAGTGCTGAGGAAGGCCCAAGATAGGGACGCTGCCCTTAGTGTAGTGCTGCCTTGTCAGAGTCACGGCTGTCAGTGCTGTGAGGTCTGACAGGCAGGCACAGTGTTGTGTAGCACGTTAGCTGCACACATCCAGTGGGTCACAGCTTGTTGCTGCAGGTGCTGGGATTAGTTTAGCAACAGTCAGGGCTGGGAAGAGTTAGGGGAGTGGGGCAGGCTATTAACCCCTGTAAGCCCCTAGGAGCTTCCCCTAAAGCCATTACAGGTTGCTGTGCTGTAGGGACTGCCTATAGTATAGCGCGTGTCACTTAGTGCTGTAGGGACAGGTCCTATGTTAGGGATCCTGTCACGGTAGGGTAGGTTAGACAGGGACACAGCGGACGCTGCGGTTCCTGCTAAGAGGTTCGGATCCAAGTTGGGGTCCTAAGAGACGGTTTCCAGGTTGGGACCGCACTGGCGGTCCGCGTACAAAGGAGTCCGGTGTAGGATCAGACGGAACCATCACACGACGGATCCTTTGTGAAGCCAGTTGGAGATCCGAGCACGGGAGTGCTCGGCAGGTACTATCTAATACACAAGTGCACCAACGGGCCCTTAGTATAAATAGTGACTGCGCAGTCACCCATTGCCTCTCTCTGCAAGAGTGCGGGACATTGGGTGGGGTTCTTTGGACACTGGGTGGGATCACCTGGTGTTGGGGAAGCGTCCTGCTGGACGTCGCAGTAAGTGTCTCCTCGAGAGAGGGACACCTGTTCTGATATGTTATGGTATTGATGTGATGATGTGTTATATGCTGTTCCCAGTAAATGGTATTAGTTAATATATAAATCACTGTGTATGGTATTATTGATTGTCCTGCGAGGAATCACTCCCCCTCTGGTGGGATCCATCGCAGGTGGAGGCGCTGCATCGTTGTAAGTGAGTACCCCTAGTATAATTGCCCCAGGTTCCCCGTGGCGGAAGCTCAGCCCTCCTGCAAGCCAACAGGTAATGCACCACACCTATGGTAACCTTGTATGTTCCCTTGCACCCCACACTATATCTGCGATTGGGGGGGGGAATACCCGTTACATTTGGAGGCGCTGCTGAGATAGACCTGGGGTGCCCTGTTTTCATTTTTTCCAAATTGGCCAATTTAGATTTTTTCACCATGTTTGGGCCTGCAAGCCATGAGGCCCACGAACGAACTAAGAGGACAGAAGTATCCCCGCGACATGTGCTAGTAGTAGGGGATGTTCCCAGTAGTGCCGTGAAGTTGAGGGAAATTTGTGAGGCCCTAGGGAGACTCCTGGGCATAGACCAAGGGTGGAAGAGGATAGAGCACCGGTACGACCCCACTGACCAGTGTTGTAGACTATGGCTAGTAACGGATCAGGAAATATGCCGGGAAAATGTCCCTCTGACCTTGCATTTCCCAGAGGCCCCACCAGAAGGCTACCCTCTTGCATACTCAGAGAGCCTTAGTGAGATTACCCGACCTGTGATCAAAATGGAGGCTCCCTCATCAAGGGAGTCACACCTAAAATGGCGTCTCCCGCCAAAGCAGGAGAGCACATGTGCTGCTGACTGCAAGCCTGCACTAACTTGTGTTGCAAAAATCTGCCCAGGACTGGCGGGAAAACCAGAGCTCCGCCCCCGCAATGTGAGTGACTCAGTGCAGAGCCAGACCCACTCAGTGATAGAGCGTGCCCCTCCTTTACAGTCCACCAGGGGGAGCAAGCTCCATGAACAGCGATCAGCAACCGCTGTTCAAACTAAAGACAGTACAGAATGTAGAGAAACACACCCGCAGTTGTATGGAGCATGGCGGACAAAAGGAGGAAAAATACCCTTTCTTCTGTGCCTGTGCCTACAAAAGGATTTGAATCTATCTGGTGGTATGGACTTTAACCCCTTTAGGCTACCAATAGAATGGCGGGTGGCAGTGGTGGCTGATGACGGGTGCATAAGATGTGTTTGTGACCAGTGTGACTTCCCAGGTGGCAAACCGACCTGGGGTCCCAAGTGTGCTTGTTGCGGAGCACAGTTTCTAAAGTCTGTGCTGCTGCAGTCTACAGTCCCAGTTCCCAAGCAGGAATCTCAGATGGCAGCACCCAGAGATGAAGATGCTGTTACTTGCTCTACCTCAACCACGGAGGTGGAGGAGCTGACAGACAAGGCTGCCCTAGTCCCCCGTTGCAACCAAGAGAGAAGGACTGAGGCCCAGCCAGCTACGGAAAAGGACGAACCATCGGTGGCGATGCGCCTACCGGTGAACCACCCCAGCAGTGAGACAGAGGAATCACAGGGTAAGGTGTCTGTACCCCCATCTTCTTTCAGTGAATTCAGCCGCCAGCCACTCGTGGTGATGCGCCAGCCGGTGGACCTCACCAGTGAAGTTGGGGCCAAAGAATCACCTACTTCAGTTACAGTGTATTCAGGTGATATGGGCCCGTGTGCCCTACAATGGCCAGTCCGGCCTACTCCAATGGTACCATCGATCCCCAGCTTGGGATCAGTACCTGCTAATGACGACAAGGGTGAGTTGACTGCCCCAGGGGTGTTGGGTGTGAGCCTCCCGGTGACCGTGGAGCATGATAGCTCCTTAAGTCTGGCCAGCAGGGCGAATGGCTCCACTCGGCATCGCGTCCTGGCGGAGGTGTCTCCCTTAGAAGATAGCTGTCCAGTGGTGCGAGTGGACCAGTACCTATCGCCTATCGTCCAGGTGAAGAGAACAGTCAGCCCCATCGTGGTGTCCAGTGAAACACAGATGGTACTTGACAGTGTTCCAGAGGAAGAGGAACCCATCGCAAGCCAGCGGAGTGGTGAGGAATCTCCTTACTCCCCACAGGCTCCGGTGGAGGTGGCCGTGAAAAATGCCCCAACTAAAGTTCATGCTGAGCAGAAGAACGTAGCTGGACATCTGTGTGTCACCATAACTGAACAGAGTGTGAGCCCGTGCGCTCCGACCTAAATGGTCCCAGGACAGGGATCCCACGCTCCCGAGACAGCCGACGTGGCAACTGGCAGCGTCCCCGAGGACCTGTTGGCCACCGTGAATCACCGCAGTGGTAAGGTATCTACCCTTTACTCCCTGCCGGGTGAAACAGAGACTTTGAGGAAAGAGACATTGTCCATTGCTCACTTCCCAGCGGAAGCCTCGCAAGTACGTAGGGACAAGGACTGTGTGGCGAGGGATTTAGTAAAAATTGCCTCCCTTGAGCCCAAGAAGGAGCGCTCCATTCACCATGTGGTGGACCGCGGAAAAAGGCAAGACCTCCTGGCCTACTGCATCCATGCCACGGATGGCCGGGTAAAGGTCTGGCCAAGAGACACTGTGCTATTCCTTCCACCAGGGGGAGGAAGTAGTACGGAACCGCTGACTGTTACCCCAGAGCGTGCTCGCCCAGAGATTCTCCCGGGGGAGGCTCACGGACGCAAAAGTGAGGTACCCCCACATGATCAGTTAGGGGCACCCCACAAATGGTCTCAGCAAGCAGCTAACACTCAGCTGGCCTTGGGTATTACTGTGTGTAATATGCCATGTATCCATGATGTTACAGTCAATATGTTACGTTGTACCGTTTATGCAATGCATTTTTATTGTGTAACTTTCTGTAATGTGATGCTGTTCTCCAAGCGGTGACGTTGGTATTTTCACCAGGGGGAGAGTGTAAGGGGGTCACCCCCGGTTCCCCTGATCTTCCTTTGCCCTCTGCCTTACCCCTGTGGCAGTGGGGGAAGGGGACGGCAACTGCTCCCAGCGGGCACCGCCCTCTTGGTTGTAGCGCGAGCTTCGCCCATGCGCAGTAAAGATCGCGCACGCGGTCCCCATAGAAAAGAGCTGTACCAAGAGCTACAATTCCCAGCAGCCTCTGGGGAATGCACTTTCACCCTTGTCACAGGCAGCATTGAAGCCAATAGAGCTGGCAGATTTTCATGCTGCAGAGTTGCAACAATGTTGTTTGCAGACAGGGTTTTTGTCAGTCAGAGACCGGAGCAGCCCAGGGAAGGAGGTAGGGTACAGGAGTCAGGAACTCCCTGTACTAGGCCAGCACCCCCAGGGCCCGAGGTAGCTAAATACCCCATGAGAGTGAGTGTTGCCAGGGACTGCCCTAGGTTAAGGGACCCTGTCACTCAGGTTTGCAAGTTGGAGTCAGGGAGCTGTGAGGGAAGGAAGGGGGCGGGGAGCGAGTGCAGCACCTGCCCCATATAGGTACCCACACCCCAGGTAGGCCCCAACTCCCCACTAGGTTAGTGGGTAAGTGCTGAGGAAGGCCCAAGATAGGGACGCTGCCCTTAGTGTAGTGCTGCCTTGTCAGAGTCACGGCTGTCAGTGCTGTGAGGTCTGACAGGCAGGCACAGTGTTGTGTAGCACGTTAGCTGCACACATCCAGTGGGTCACAGCTTGTTGCTGCAGGCGCTGGGATTAGTTTAGCAACAGTCAGGGCTGGGAAGAGTTAGGGGAGTGGGGCAGGCTATTAACCCCTGTAAGCCCCTAGGAGCTTCCCCTAAAGCCATTACAGGTTGCTGTGCTGTAGGGACTGCCTATAGTATAGCGCGTGTCACTTAGTGCTGTAGGGACAGGTCCTATGTTAGGGATCCTGTCACGGTAGGGTAGGTTAGACAGGGACACAGCGGACGCTGCGGTTCCTGCTAAGAGGTTCGGATCCAAGTTGGGGTCCTAAGAGACGGTTTCCAGGTTGGGACCGCACTGGCGGTCCGCGTACAAAGGAGTCCGGTGTAGGATCAGACGGAACCATCACACGACGGATCCTTTGTGAAGCCAGTTGGAGATCCGAGCACGGGAGTGCTCGGCAGGTACTATCTAATACACAAGTGCACCAACGGGCCCTTAGTATAAATAGTGACTGCGCAGTCACCCATTGCCTCTCTCTGCAAGAGTGCGGGACATTGGGTGGGGTTCTTTGGACACTGGGTGGGATCACCTGGTGTTGGGGAAGCGTCCTGCTGGACGTCGCAGTAAGTGTCTCCTCGAGAGAGGGACACCTGTTCTGATATGTTATGGTATTGATGTGATGATGTGTTATATGCTGTTCCCAGTAAATGGTATTAGTTAATATATAAATCACTGTGTATGGTATTATTGATTGTCCTGCGAGGAATCACTCCCCCTCTGGTGGGAGCCATCGCAGGTGGAGGCGCTGCATCGTTGTAAGTGAGTACCCCTAGTATAATTGCCCCAGGTTCCCCGTGGCGGAAGCTCAGCCCTCCTGCAAGCCAACAGGTAATGCACCACACCTATGGTAACCTTGTATGTTCCCTTGCACCCCACACTATATCTGCGATTGGGGGGGGGGGAATACCCGTTACATATGGATCAGAAAACAAAATGTCCTATTATTTTCTGATAATTGACTTACCTGTAGGGGTAAATTCTATATACTCTAATGGGCCACATCGGTTGATATATAAATATGTAAGAAATATAAAATTTCATTCATTATAGGTCTAGTATCACAGGTGACAGTGAACGATATGCCTGTGAGTGTAACACAGAATATCCCAACATGTCCCAACATAACGTGCCAGCGAGAGTTAAAAACTATCTGAGTGAACTACATTTTAATAAAAAAGAAAACAGTCTGAAATTACCAGAAAACTAGCACATATATACTTTAGGCCATGTTTTTACCCTTTTAAAGCTTCTTCTCTAAAATAACTTTAGTTTTTCACATCTTTCATTTTGGGATATATTTCTATTTCCACAGAAAATCCACTGCTAAAATACTGTTTCTCAATAACTGCAGGGAACTGAACCCCCTCAGAGCCAGTTTCAGATTAACACAAACCATTTTCCATTCTTTGGTTATGTATTTCATCTCAAAAGACTTTCCATTTCTGTTATTTTCAAGGTATCTCTCAGTATGAAGCTCAATGTGCCAGGGTGTTTCAATGACTGCAGTGAAGTGAACTCAAACAGTCTAACTTGAGAATGACATTTTTGTTGAATTAATTTCTTTCTCAGGTGGATAGGTGAAAATATGTTTCCCTTTTGTGAGAAACTATTTGCTCTCCAGTAAATGGTATCAACCAGTGTCTGACTGTGACAGTTAATTATCTGCGTTAAATTACTGTACAGTACAGATAGAAACGTCTTAATTGAAGTAATTTTCGATATGGAATAATGTCCTTGCAAGATTATACAGCACATGATAGTTACATTGCAACAATAGTCTTCAGGAAAATATTTTCCATAATTGTTAATTAAAATGAAATCATGGCATATTCAATTAAGATAAAGATGTGACATTGCATGAAAAAAATCTTACAAAGATATTTATTTAAAACTGTAGCTGCCCTACCACATGGCAATAAGAGGCACACATTTGTAAAAAGAAAATGGCAGCTGAATCCGTAGTTGAAATTCTTACAAAAAATCTCCTAACTTTAAAGAAATAGTAAAATAACATGAATAGTTTTGCAGTGCAGATTGCATGATCTCCAGTAGAGTAAAACTATAAACAATGTCTCTGATAGCCTGAGTGCGTTTGACCAGATTCAGTAAACTCTGATATTTACTGACATTTTCTGATATATATATATATATATACACAGCTTAATCCCGTTATAGCGTGATCTGCTACAATGTGAATCCGCTTATAACGCGGTCTGAGCATAGCTCCAGATTTTAAAACCTCCATTTTGACACGCGAGGACATACCGGCATGTAGATCTCTCTCCTAGAGAAGCAAGTTCCGCTTCCGCATCACGTGGAGGAGCGACGCCGGTACTACAATAGGTGTGCGCCTGTTTGTTTGTTTATATATATATATATATATATATATATATAGAGAGAGAGAGAGAGAGAGAGAGAGAGAGAGAGAGAGAGAGAGAGAGAGAGAGAGAGAGAGAGAGAGAGAGAGAGAGAGAGAGAGAGAGAAAAACAGGTGTAGTAAAAAAAAAAAATATATACTGTATACATACACTATATATACACTGTGTATATATATATATATATATATATATATATATATATATATATATATACATATGTGTGTGTATATATATATATATATATATATATATATATATATATGTGTGAGTGTGTGTGTGTATATATAATATAGTTTAAGCTGTAGATTTGTTCCCAGCACCACCGTAAATTATGAAGGGTTAACATATCAAATGGAGTTGTTTGTACTTTGAGCAGTCATTTTGATCTGTGAAGAGGGTTGTTAGATATAGTGGCAAAATCCCATGGAGACCTGACACTGCCACTGGAATTAGAACATCTCAAGTAGGAACAATTAATACGTAGCACTAGTAGTTAAAAAGGAAATATTTATGTGTTGAAGCTAATTCAGGTATATTTGCAGAGGAGAAGAAGCTTTGAAGGTTTAAAGTAAATAGAGCTGTGAGTCTGCTTCCATGTTTTCTCTTTAACAATGCAGTCATTGTAAGTCAGTAAACTTATATTTGTATATGTTATTGTTTCAGTTATTTTGTTGTATTCACTGCATTCATTCCTTTTGGTGACAATCGTGTCGCAGAATATACTGTATCTTATGAAGCATTACCAGAGAAGTGCTCCACTATGCATCAAAAGTACTATCTTTCTAAGGCGATACCAGTATTTTTGATAAGGCACCATTGTTAGATGTGTCTCTTTCTATTTAAAAAAAAGAGCTAACACAGATCTGGCTGTTACTGTGATAACCTGGGTTAGGATTTGTCTGTGATTTAAACATCTATCAGTTTTCAGATATAACAGTGTCCTCATCTCTTTCCAAAAAAATAAAGGTTTCTAACTGAGATGTATTAATTTACTACCAATAAAGCGAAATAAACCTTGGTAGAAGATCAATGTGTTTTGTGTGATTTCATAAAGATTTAAGGAAGGACATAAAGTCTACTTGTTAGTGTCCAATGTTACCATTGTAAATCTTAACGTAGAGTGTGGAATACGACACTAACCCAGCACTAATTTTCTTTTCTGAACATGGAGGTACAAGGAACTACAGTAAATGTTGCCATTAAGAAGATGACTGCCATCAACTGGCATAAATGGGACAAATATCATAAAAAAGTGTTGCCAAAATACTGTTATGGATCTTTAGAGGTAGGTCCATTAGGTATGACAGAATATAGATACAATTGCTGATTTTTAAGCCTTGAGCCATGGTAAAAATATATATTGGGTGCCCTGGAGAGGGTGATTAGACCTCCCAGGGGTTGGTGGTAGGGGACAACCCCTTGTTTGCATTAGTGGATAGTAAGGCATTGTAGGTAGTCTAGCTTAAGCTAAATATTAACCCTTAAGCATTTTTTTTAATGACGTCATTTAAAAGGAACGATGCCAGCCAATCAAAATTACTGTGCTTCATTTCCCTTTAACATGATGTCACTAAGCCGGCGTCAGATGGTATTTCAGTCAATCAGATCGTGGGATCCTGTTCCACAATCTGATTGGTTGTTGTACACCATGTGACTCCCTTTGGATGACGTCATATATTTGACCTAAAATTACTCCGTCACATGGTGTACAACAACCAATCAGATTGTGACAATAGGCGGCGATAACATACTCACAGTTATTAGAATCGGGCTTGTTTATGAGCATTTTGAAAAGTGCCGATAAGTGGCTTATCGCCGCTCAGTCGGCAATTTGATTTTGTTCAAAAGTTTTTTTGGTTTTTCAGGCATTTATCACCCACTTATCAACGTTTACTGAATCGGAGTAGGCATTTTGGCCGATAAGTGGTCGATAAGTGGCTTGTCGCTGCTTACTGCATGAGGCCCCTGAGTTCAAATTCTTATTTACCTGTATAATTAGAGGAAGAATGATCAAACGTTGGATCTGTCATAACCCAGCAAAATGAAACTGACCTGCCAACTTGGAAAGTGGGGAGGGGCAAGATTATCCTTGGGGGGGAGGGGCCACTACCCTCCCAAAAAATAGCTGAGACCAGCTGCACATAGTTAATAGACAAACAGATACACAACAAGCTCTGAGAAACCCCCAAATTTACCAAATAATGTATATGTTTGTTGGGTATCTGTGTGTCTATTAACTAATGACTTAATTAAAGGCTGACACCCTCACCACAGACAGAAGTAGCCAGCAGTACATCTTCCAGAGGGGGAGGAAAGAAAGGCTACATATGAAAAGGTGATTAAACCAGCCATCCAGGTGCATAGATTGCGAAATAGGCAACCCCTACACAAAATTCACTAGATTCGGTCAAAATCTGGAACTATAATATCCCAGATAGCCAAGGAATTCCAAGAGTTTCACTCCAAATTATATCAAGGCAATAAAATTGAGCCAGATAGGCACTATACAACAAAACTCTCACGCTAAATCGAAGATTGAAAGCTCCCGGTTCTATCTAGGGAAGATTAACTCTCCTATCACAACAAATGAAGTTCCAGAGTTGATAAAATCTCAAGTCAGCTAAAGCACCTGACCCTGATGGCTTCTCCAACATTATAAAAAAAATTGCACCCCTGCTGATCCCCCCTCTCAAATATATTTAACTCTTTTTTTAGAAGGAGCTTCATTTCCCCCAGACTATGTTGCAAGATCATACCTCTTTAATCCAGATGGCAGGCAACGATGCTTCATGATGTTCGACATACAGACCAATTTTTCTTATCAATGTGGACATCAAAAACTTTTTGAAGATTTTTGGCTACTAGACAATGCTTATTTCCCATCCATAAAAAACTCAGACCAGGTGGGGTTTATCCCAGGCCAATAGACTGCAGATTACAAGAGGAGAGCAATAGATGTGATTGCCCTAGCCAAACAGTCTTAATCTCCAGCTATTCTCCAATCTCAAGATGCATAAAAAGCATGTTAAAGTGTATATTCGGGCTACATGAAGTAAATTTGGCTTACAGGTCAAATTCCTCAAGGCAGTTCTCTCCTTGTATACTTGTCCCTCGGCCAAAGTTATCAGCGCTGGAACCTCATTGAAGCCCATACAGATTATTGGTGGTACTACAGGGCTGCCCTTTGTCGCCTCTTCTATTTATGCTCTCTCTCTCTCTCTCTCTCACTCTCTTTCTCGCTCTCTCTCTCTCCCCTCTGACCTCACAAATAAGATTCAACTAGGATATCATAGTTTCAGACAGGTTTTTAAAAGGAGCTTTTATGTGGATAATATTCTCCTCTCACTGATGAGGCCCTTCACATTGCTCCCAAATCTGTTTCGTGAACTGCCTAAATTTGGGAGGCTCTCAGGCTTTAAAATTAACAGCAAATCTGAGGCCCTAAATATTAACCTTTCCCATGCAGAAACTAAACTGCTATCTTGAAATTTTGACTATAAAGGGTACAAGCATGCTCTTAAGTACCTAAGATTCTGTTTTAATAATGGTATGAAGACTACAGGGCCTATTCTCATAGCTCCAATATGTGATAAACCGCTTCTAAAGTGCCTTTTAAAAGCCGATTGGAATGCTTTGCTCTTCTGTAAACCCTTCTCACATGCCCAATCCATGTCTAAAAGGCTTTTTTAAAAGCAGTTTCACTCTGGCTCTGCCAGCTGGATGCAAAAGCTCGTCCCATCCCACTTTCCATATGCACAGGTCTTTGCATGCAGCTGATTGCGACAGATCTAATACAGAGTATTCTTCCTGGTATTGTCCAGGTAAATAAGAATTTCAATCAGATTTAGAACCATGCAGCTGATTATGACAGATCAACTAGTATTGTACAGGTTATTAAGAATTGTAATCAGTGTTAGGACCTGTGAATTATGGTCATGCCTTGGAGGAGCTCAGAGGCTTACAATGCTTTGGCCAAAGTGATAAACTAAAGGACCCTTTTATTCAATATATATATATATATATATATATATATATATGTAAGGATGTGTATACATATATATGATGGTTCCGCGCTGTCACTAACAAAGGAAGCGCCATACTGTTCTTTTGCCAGTAAGGTCACTGTGTGAATAGTCAGGCTGCGCATGCGCGAGGGAAGCGCGCGAACGGCAACCAATCTGGAGGGACTTTGGGGGTTGCACTCTGAACTCTGAACTGTGGGAGAGTCAGCTGAGGCTGAGGACCAATGGGGTGCGAGACTCTGGATGGAGAGACAGGATGCGTGTGGGCGGTGGGAGACACGAGTGAGAGGTGAAGGAGGAAGGTGGCGGAACCTCGTGTGCGTGAGCGGAGGGTCAGTGACCCTTCCGCTTAGGTGAGAGACATTCCCCAGCCCAGAGGAGCATTACCCCTGTCATCGTAGGGTGCCGCTTTTGTAGGGATGGCCGTAGCAGTTAGGGACGTATCCCTTTAGTGCGGGTTCAGCTGCGGAGTTGCGGACGCCATCTTGGTCTGAAGAACAGACCGCGCAGCATAGCGGAGTGTCGGCGCAAGGCTGGAGCAGCACTAGGAACCCTGTGTGAAGTGGTGTAGTCACCGCAGTGACCGGAAGGTATCGTTAGTAAAGAAGTGCACCTACACCGGTCATGAGGCACTGATCCCGCCTCCCACTAACTAATTGGGGCTACTAGTGTGCCATCACACTATACCATACAGCTAAATAGTTGCAGGACATACTCCTTGGGAGAGTGGCAGAGCCACATGTGTACAGAACATTATTCCTAACCAGGTGTGGCCGAGCCACGGTGTGTGTGTTATGTTATGTTATGTAGAGTATAAGGATCTTAGATATGTCATGTATGTTTTGCTAGCTTCCAATAGTTTATCTCAATAGTAAAAGGTTGCCTGTTGCACAATATCGTTGTTATGTTTCTTGCTCAGGGTAGATTCTCTAATACGGGGATCCTGGGTAAGTGGAGGCGCTGCACCATGATAAGTAAGGGTATGACCCCAGGCTCCCCAACAGCGGAGGCTCACAGCTCCTGAAGCCACAGGTATATACAACACCAGTAGTTCCTTTAAAGCAGGATTTCACAAAAAGGGCTACATATATATATATATATATATATATATATATATATATATATATTTCACTGTGTATTTTTGCCATTGGATGTAGCACTGGGCTCTGTTTGTGTTTGTTTTAATCTAAGTTGTACTGTATGTTGGGAGACTTACAGAGATAGCAGGTGAGGGAATAAGTGCAGTAGATGGTAGTGCTTTCCCTCAATGGTTTGTAGGAGTGACTGTGGGAGTGGACAGAAGCCATGAGTCCAGGCTATTAAGATTCTTCATTTAAGAGGTGAGTTTTAAGGTTGGTTTGTTATTAAATTAGATGGGTTAACACATTACAGAGAGGGAGGAGGCAGGGAGTTGTGGGCAAGAGCAGATGTGTACAGTATATGGCCGTGTCCAGGATTATCTCAAGCAGCAATAAAAAGAGGACTAGAGAGGAGGTGACAGAGGATTTGTGGGGGTGCTATTTATTGAGGGGTGTAGAAGTTATTGGGAAAGGGGTTTCCATATAGTGGTGTGGTGTATGGGCACGTGCATAGGTGGAGGGGAGGAGAAATGAAATGTGGATAGGAGGAGAGTGGGGAAGTTGGAGAGAATAGAAAGTTTACAAATGAGTGAGGAAACAGCAAGCAGCAAAAACAATAGGGGAGGCATAATGAGACACAGAAAGCAAGGAGAGAAAAGTAGGAGAGTTCCCAGGTATTGGAAGATATGAGTAGTATACGTTGAAAGAGTAGGGGAAAAAAATGTACGTCAATAAGGCACCTGGGCCCAATGGCATACAGCCAAGAGTTCTCAAGGAGTTAAGTTCAGTAATAGCCAAACCATTACGCTTAATATTGAATGACTCATTTTTCAAAGGCTCAGTACCACAAGATTGGTGTAAAGCAGATGTGGTGCCTATATTTAAAATATCACAACCGAGGAATTACAGACCTGTAAGCCTGACTTCAATATTGAGGAAACAACTTGAAGGTTTAATACGGGATAATATTCAGGAATACCTAATGGAAAACAAAATTATTAGTAATAGTCAGAAAGTATTTTTGAAGGATAGATCATGCCAAACTAACCTTATTTGTTTCTTTAAGGAAGTACTGTAAGTAGGAATTTAGACCAGGGTAATGCAGTTTGCAAAGGCTTTTGATACGGTTCCACACAAGAGGTTGGTGTGCAAAAAAAAGCAAATAGGACAGTAAAAATATATGCACCTGGATTGAAAATTGGTTGAAGGATAGACAACAGAGGGTTGTCATAAATTGAAATTTTTCAGGTTGGGCTAAAGTTGTAAGTGGAGTACCTCAGGGATCGGTACTAGGACCCCTGCTTTTTAACTTGCTTATTAATGACCTTGAGGTTGGCACCAAGAGCAAAATCTCCATCTTTGCTGACGATACTAAATTGTGTAAGGTACAGTAGTAGAATCAGAGCAGGATGTAATTTCTCTCAATAAGGACTTGGAGAGACTGGAAACTCGGGCAGGCAAATGGCAGATGAGGTTTAATACAGATAAATGTAAGGTTATGCATTTGGGAAGCAAGAGTAAACAGGCGACTTACAAATTAAAAGGGGATAAAGTGATGGAGAAGGATTTAGGAGTGCTTGTAGACAGCAGGCTTAGCAATAGTGCCCAAAGTCATGCAGTGGCTGCAAAGGCAAACAAGATCTTATCTTGCATTAAACGGCAATGGGTGGAAATAAACATAATTATGCTGCTTTATAAGGCACTAGTAAGACCACAACTTGAATATGGAGTTAGATTTTGGGAACCACTCCTTAGAAAATACATTTTGGAACTAGAGAGAGTGCAGAGAAGAGCAACCAAATTAATAAAGGGGATGGACAATCTAATTTATTTGGAGAGGCTAGCTAAATTAGATTTATTTACTTTAGAGGCGTCTAAGAGGGGATATGATAATTATATACAAATATATTCTGGGATAGTACAAGGGGCATTCAAAAGAACTATTTATCCCAAGGACAGTACAAAGGACTCGAGGGCATCCCTTTAGGTTGGAAGAAAGGAGATTTCACCAGCAACAAAGGAAAGGGTTATTTACAGTAAGGGCAGTTAAAGTGTGGAAATCATTACCATGGAGACTGTGGTGGCAGATACAATAGATTTGTTTAAAAAAAAGGCTGGACATCTTTTTAGAAAGGAAAGGTATACAGGGATATACAAATAAGTAAACATGGGAAGGCTGTTGTTCCAGGGAGTAATCCGATTGCCAATTCATGGAGTCAGGAAGGAATATATTCCCCTTATGAGAAATCATTGAATGATATGTCACTGGGGTTTTTTGTTTGCCTTCTTCTGGATAAATAAGTAAGTATAGATATAGGATAAAGTATCTGTTGTCTAAATATAGCATGGGTTGAACTTGATGGACACATGTCTTTTTTCAACCTCATCTACTATGTAACTATGTATCAATCAGGCCTAGGGGGCAGTGTAGCACTGAAGGTTACACAGCAACTTAGAATCATAATTTGTCAATTAGTAAATAATTATCAGAACATTTTTAAAGCCAAGTTCTCACAGTTGAAGAGTTGGTAATGAAGTGCAGTTCCCCTTGTATTCTTCACCTCCAATTCAACTCCAATTTTAATGCCACAGACACTTCATATGTGACACAGCCATATGGCACAGCCAATACAGACTGACTTAAGTACTCTAACAAAAAATCGCATATATTGAGGGAGGGGTTGTGCCTAATAAAACTCAAACAGACATACCAAAGGGATGTGAATGTGATAGTTCTGTTGCATTTGGGGTTAAATTGATAGAAAGGAATTCAACTCAGACTGACATACCTGTGTGAAGAAATTAATCAGAATGTTAATCCAGATGTCATGGAACAAGAACCACATTTCTGTTCTTCCCCCCCCCCCCCTTTCCTTTGCAGCTTTTGCTTGTCACGTTCTCATTCCAGCTGCATGTATTTTGCTCTGTACTCTCACAGTGCCTGTGTGTTAGACACAGTGTTGCGATACCTGTCTCTGCATTATGCCTGTGAGTTGCTAGAGCAACCTCAGCTTTTCTAGCAGAATGGGCTAGTCTGCCTTCTCCCGCTCTGCCTTGCTGACAGATGGTCTGGCCCCAGGCTATCTTGCTACCCAGAATACACTGGCACTTCCTTTTCCACTTTCAACACTGGCTGAGTGAGTACCCTCCTATAATTTGCTCTACTGGCAAGGACTTATCTTTTTTCACCTTTCCCCACTATCAAGCGCACTCACCATAGAGACATTCTCTCCCAACACCATCATCCACAAGTGCCTTTGTAATCCATGCTTTTTCTCAATAAAGTAAAGAAAGACAAATAACTTGTTGTGCTTGTAAAAGGAACGAGTTGAACCTATCTGGGCTAATCATACTACACATGATGAAAACGTTGTATGGTGCTCTAAAGAATACAGCGAACACTACACATGTCTTGATTGTAGAAAAGTGGATTAACCCAATAACGGATATAAATATGAAATGTCCAAAAGATGCATGTAAACACTACAATCCCACAATGCACGGTAGTAAGGATGTTTGAGTAGTAAGCATCTATAAAGGAACAATCATTATGAATAAAGTCCAGAACTATCCTGGAGAGACTCACATGGGAAGGTGTCCACGATGAAGAGTGGGTCCTCAGGTGTCCAGGTGTCCACGGGTTAACTGTGCCTCCGCCTGTTGAAGAGCAAATGTAGCAAAGGAGGGGAGAAAACGGAGCACTAGATCCACGAGGCTATGCCAAAAAATGCAAGGATGCGTTCCCACAGTGCAGGCTTATTTAATGGTCAGATACAAAAAAGATACACACCAACGCGTTTCGGACTACAACAAGTCCTTTCTCAAGGTGAATAAAATACTTACCCCCCTGGAGTGTTATTTATATGAATTACCTGCACCTCTGTGCCAATCGCGGCACTTCCGCATTGATCACGTGATCGGAGTGTCAAGCGTCATTGCGTGGTGGTGCGTCATCTCACGCATGGGGTATCGCGCCTGGACACACACAGGACCTAGTCAGGGAACGAGTGAAGCATGAAAACGTGACCACAAGTGCCCTGAACTGTGTGATGTGAAATGGGCAAGGCATGAGACACAGTTCAGGGCACTTGTGGTCACGTTTTCATGCTTCACTCGTTCCCTGACTAGGTCCTGTGTGTGTCCAGGCGCGATACCCCATGCGTGAGATGACGCACCACCACGCAATGACGCTTGACGCTCCGATCACGTGATCAATGCGGAAGTGCCGCGATTGGCACAGAGGTGCAGGTAATTCATATAAATAACACTCCAGGGGGGTAAGTATTTTATTCACCTTGAGAAAGGACTTGTTGTAGTCCGAAACGCGTTGGTGTGTATCTTTTTTGTATCTGACCATTAAATAAGCCTGCACTGTGGGAACGCATCCTTGCATTTTTTGGCATAGCCTCGTGGATCTAGTGCTCCGTTTTCTCCCCTCCTTTGCTACATACTACACATGACCCTGGCCTCCAGAATAGTGAAAAAAGAGGACTGTGTGCCTTACAGGCACTTACAGGAGCTGCTACTCTAGACTTGACTTTATGCTATCACAGAGCAGTCTCTGGACACAGCCTGCAGCAGCCTTACAAACAGCAAGCAGCTTACACTGGACACAGCTTGCAGCTCACACAAAGGCAGCAGCACTGCAGTCAGACTGCAATATACACAGAACTTTGATTGCTCTTTTCTGTCTTTGAGCCCACTCTCTGCACAGCTCCATAGTGAAGAGCTACCATCTCACCTACCCCTGCGCACATCCCCACGGCTAGCGCCACCAAGGGCCACGCCACCGGACACCCGCCAGGACACAGGTCAGAGCCACCGGATACCTGTGAGTACAGCTACCCCTACGCTGAACGCTGCAGGACACCGCTCGGCACCATCTGAGACAGTCGCCAATCGCTGACGCAGGTAACATACCGCACACCACAAGCACTGGCTAAAGGCCTACACACACCTACAGCATGGCAGAACTCAGATCCTCACCAGACATTACGCAGGAGAGTGACCACTCAGACACAGAGACCGCTGCGCAACTGCAAAAGGCGCAGGCAGACGCAAGGCCTAAACAGACAGTCACACTGACACAAAAGGCCCGCAAAAAATATGACACGGACGTTGAAGCGCACCGCGCAAAATTAGATAAGGCCTGGGAAATTATCATACTGGGAATACGCAATGCTACTAGCGTTGGCAACTATGCGCAACAGCTCGAGCAGGCAATAACGCAATTAAGGACTGATCACTTGTGTTACAAAGAGCTGTCAGAGACATACATTACTTACCTAACCAGGGCCAACACCAGCGAAAGCCTGCAAGAAAGAGACCTACAGAGTAACATTGACCTAACATGTGACAGCCGCGTGCGATTCACTATCACGGAGGCCGAGAGTAGGAGAAAATACCTTTTGCTGGAAACAACATCACAGCGCTCCAGCACATCCAGACACTCGTCAAGGTCAGCAAGATCAGCGCAATCTCACGTGTCTAGCACAAGCGCAAACGCCACCAAGGCACGAGCCACCGCAGAGGCCGCACGTGCCAGGGCTGCATACGCTCAGAAAGAGGCAGCCATGAAACTAGAAAGGGCCCGCATAGAAGAGGAGGAGCAGACAGCCACTGCCACCACTGCTGCCACCGCCGTTGCAGCCACGGCCACCGCTACACGGAAAAAGACAGAGGTGGACGTTAACCTAGAGGCCCCAAATCAAGAAAGTGAAGCTGCTGCCACTAAGGCCCAAGCCGAAGTCCTAGAAGCAGCCACGCAACAGGATGGCGGGGAGCAACTATACAGACGGATACCCTCAGAGGATCCAGTCCAACGCACTGAAGACTACGTAAGGAGCCTCTTCAGCATAAACACCAGCGCACCATCTCAACATGGAGAAAGTGACTCCACAGACACCAAAGACTTGCTAGTTCCACGAGGAGAAGACGCTGTTCCTTCAATGGTACATGCTGCCTGGGATAGCCACAGCCGCAACAGTGATTCACACGCCAGCGCGCACACGGATGCACCACAATGGGCTCGCAATCCAGGTACACCCACACGGGAGAACACAGCCCCTCACACTGACCAGCAGTCATCATGCGTCCCCACCAAGGAAGAGGCGATTGCACGGACCCTCCCAGCAACTACCTCAGAGCGTGACCAACACGCCGATGCCTCAGGCCTGACAGACATAGCAAGTACATGATCAGGCGTGACCTGGTGCAAACAGGACTCACCAACTTTGACGACCATCCCGAGAACTACCGGACGTGGAAGTTCACGTTCAAGGATGCAATCAACAGCCTGGGCTTCTCAGCAAGGGAAGAGCCCAACCTGCTATCCAAATGGCTGGGAAACGAATCCAGTGAGCACGCGAAGAGACTTTGGACGGCAAACGCGAACCACCCCCAAGTAGGTCTTGACCTAGTATGGGAAAGGCTAGAAGAGTGCTACGGTAGCCCCGAAGCAGTCGAGGATTCGCTCTTCAAAAGAGTCGACAGCTTTCCCAAGATCACAGCTAAAGACTACTCGAAGTTACAAGAGCTTGGGGACCTGCTGCAAGAGCTGGAGTTTGCAAGGAAAGACCATTACTTAACAGGTCTCAATGCCTTGGACTCAGCTCGTGGAGTGAGACCCATCTTGGAGAAGCTACCCTACAACCTCCAAGAAATATGGATTTCACAAGGCTCCAAGTACAAAAGGGAGAAGCAAGTCACCTTCCCCCCATTCTCATTCTTCTTGAGCTTCATCCGTGAAGCGGCGAGGACAAGGAACGATCCCAATTTCATCTTGGGTGCGCAAACCACACACAGTGCAAGCAGCCTGAGGAAAGAGAGACCAGTGGCGAGATACGGTAACACTCAAACACCCATCTCGGTCCACAGGACGGACGTGCCTCCCACGACCCAAACTACTCCCGATCAGTCGGTCGCCGGAGACGAGGAACCAAGGGACCCAAGCAGGGAATGTCCCATACGCAAGAAGCCACACCCACTTAACAAGTTCAGTTCAGGATGAAGTCCCTAGAGGAATGCAAGAGGTTACTTGGAGAATTCAGAGTTTGCTTCAGGTGCTGCGGTTCTACGACTCACCTAGCCAGAGACTGTAAAGAAGAAATCAAATGTACAGTGTGCAAAAGTGACAAGCACATAACATCTTTACATCCAGAGGCGCTGACACTCCACCAACTCAACAACCCATCCTCCGTAGCGGAGCATGGTGGGGAGGAAGGAGAAGGAGAGCCAACATCCGTCACGTCTCAGCGCACTGAGGTTTGCGGAAAAGAAAGTGACAAAATGTCCTGCTCCAAAATATGCCTCATCGCAGTGCACCCCCAGGGACGACCTGAGAACGCTATTCAGATGTATGCAATCCTCGATGACCAAAGCAACAGATCATTGGCGAAGACAGAGTTCTTCAACTTATTCAACTTACAAGACAATGCCTCACCCTACACCCTCAGAACCTGTGCCTGGTCAACTGTGACAGCAGGGAGAAGAGCAAGCGGTTACGTAATACGTTCAGTGGATAACAGAGTGAAGATAGCTCTCCCCACACTCATCGAGTGCAACCACATGGCCACAAACAGGGACGAGATTCCCACACACCAGACGTGGCACACCATCACCTGCACTTCAGAGGAATAGCCAACTACATCCCGCCGGTAGAACAAGGCGCCAAGATCTTGCTGCTGCTCGGTAGGGACATCTTGAGGGTACATAAAGTCCGTAAACAGCATAACGGACACCACAACACACCATACGCCCAAAGACTTGACCTAGGATGGGTGATAGTGGGCAACGCGTGCACTGACAAAGAGCACGGACAAGACTATGTTGACGCCCGCAGGACGGTGATAACAGAATGTGGACACACATCCCTCTCTGAGCCAGGTCTTGGCCAACTCCAAGTGACAGAAGGTCCAAGTGAAGAGAAGAGACAAGGTAAGACCTCTGAGATCGGCAAGAACATCCTCACAGGGGGATGTGGCAACGGCCTAGGATGCTTAGTGGTTAAGACAACCAAGGATAACGAGTCGACTCCACCGAAGGAAGAAAGTAACCTCCAGAAGGTGACAGACAAAAAGATCTCCCAAAGGAAAAGAAACAATCAGACAGTTCCCCTGAGAGCAACGACACAGCTGAGACGCACAGCCATTCCTCTCCACAGAATGTCAAGTGACAAAGCAGCCAGCTGCCACGGCTGGAATAGCCGCAAAGGATTGCACCCTGCAGGTGAAACCACAGGGATAAAAAGACTGTTCCTTCACAAACGTAAGAGGAGACAGTTGCAGAGACATTTCCCAAAAGGATTTACAAGGACAAAAGAGACTGTTTCCTGTCATGTCCAGGGAGAGAACAACCTCCTGAGGGCAGTCAACAAAGAGACACAAAGGCGTATCACCAAAATACGTGGGGATGTTCTCTTGCAAGAGGAATGCACCAATGACTTAGGGTGCACAGCATTCCAGACCACAAAGGACGATGACAAGCAAACACCCTTGATGGGAGATAGAGAATTCCTGATGTTAACGGTCAAGGAGCTCATCAAAAACAGACCTGGCAGTTGGGTGAACCCGCTACCATTCCGTTCACCAAGAAGGAGTCTCCCAAACAAGGGAGAACATGCCATCTCTAGGTTCACTTCGCACCTCTGCGACCTACAAAGGGAACCAGAGACCAAAAACAACCTTGTGGCCTTCATCCATAAGATATTCCTTACCGGCCACGCAAAGCCAGAACCTCTAATAAAGAAAGGTGAAGAATGCTGGTACCTCCAATCCTCTGGGGTCTACCACCCTCAGGAACCCGATCAAATTCGTTTAGTGTTCAGCCCCAGTGCTCAGCTCCATGGAGTCTCCCCGAACGCCGCCCTCTTTACTGGACTAGATTCGACAACTGATCTTCCAGGAGTGTCGATCCGCTTCCGCAAGGAGCCAAAAGCCATCTCCTTCTGCCAAACGCCAGGTGTTAGAGTGACAGGCTGCCACAGCTGGCATACCTACAAGGGGATGCACTCTGTAGGTAAAACCACAGAGACAAAAGAACTGTTCTTCCATGAGTTTAAAAAGGAACAGTGCCAGAGACTTTCACAGAGAGACATTGAGGTGAACCCAGCTAACCTGGACCGGTGCATCCACCCAACATCCTTTGCTAAAAGACTTTGCCAAAGGATTTCAACGCCAGCGGTACCGGCCGGTATTGCCTCGTTATGTGGACATGGACTTTGCATTATTATGTTATGTTTGTTTGCATTGCACATATGTACCACATATTCAAGTTATATAGTGGTATCTCCAGATACCAGACGGGGAGTGTCATGGAACAAGAACCACATTTCTGTTTCAGCCCCCCTTTCCTTTGCAGCTTTTGCTTGTCACGTTCTCATTCCAGCTGCATGTATTTTGCTCTGTACACTCACAGTGCCTGTGTGTTAGACACAGTGCTGCGATCCCTGTCTCTGCATTATGCCTGTGAGTTGCTACAGCAACCTCAGCTTTTCTATCAGAATGGGCTAGTCTGCCTTCTCCCCCTCTGCCTTGCTGACAGATGGTCTGGCCCCAGGCTATCTTGCTACCCAGAATACACTGGCACTTCCTTTTCCACTGTCAACACTGGCTGAGTGAGTACCCTCCTATAATTTGCTCTACTGGCAAGGACTTATCTTTTTTCACCTTTCCCCACTATCAAGCGCACTCACCATAGAGACATTCTCTCCCAACACCATCATCCACAAGTGCCTTTGTAATCCATGCTTTTTCTCAATAAAGTGAAGAAAGACAAATAACTTGTTGTACTTGTAAAAGGAACGAGTTGAACCTATCTGGGCTAATCATACTACACATGACCCTGGCCTCCAGAATACCAGATATGTATCAATGATTAAAAATATAGAAAACTTCCAGATATTATAACGCCAATTTTTATTCTACAGACACTTCATACGTTACATTTAAGATCTATACAGCCAATTAAGTGGTTAATCCCTCCCAGATCAATTACCCTCATAAACCAACCCCCTACCAAAACTACCCACCCTACTTTACGACAAAGCGTCTAATATGCGCGAAACTCGTCAGAATTAGTGTTGCCCACCATCCCTGATGTCACCTCCATAATAAATTATTTTAAAAAAATTTGATGTGCTGAGCGCAATTATTTTTCCTGTTGCTGTGCACCGCTGACCCTATCCTGGGACTACAATACTACCCCACCCTACAATAATGAACAATAACCCCATTAGCCAAATGAAATGTGGTAATAGGGCTTTTGCATTGAAAAGCATTAAGAAAATAGATTTAGCAAAATATACATTACAATAAATAATAACATGATAAAAATAAAGCCTTTAAATACACTGATTGTCACTGTGGCTACCCAGGCCCTCAATGGGGGTTTAGATTGGCAATCAATGTTTACCTTAAATAAATAAAAATATTACTTACCCCAGTCGAGATGAAGGCCATCCTCCTAATCTTGATGGATACCCAGAGAAAAATCTAATAATGGGCCGGTACCCAACTATAAAAATAAAAAAATTTAAATCCAAGCCATTGGTCAAATAAAAATTAAAAACCCAAAAAATATTCAAATGAATCCAAGCAAAGTAAAAAAAAAAAAAAAAAAATACCACAAGAATTAATAACAATTAATCCAAAGTACTGATGACTTGTAATGCATGTCCATTCTTCATTGCTAGAAGAGCATTCTCCCATAAGTATTTCTTATTTTCTTTGCTTATTTTCTTCTTTAGAGTGCTGTCCTCTTCACTCTTCTATCTTTGTCACATGATATGGCCTTTTCCCGAACGTCCAGTCTTCTGAGATGACCCTGGCCTTATATAAATGTGAATATAGCTATCCAGGCACCCATTGAGAGGAACAATCAATGGTTTTATGGTTAACATTTTTTTTAAATGTATTTTTATTGTAGTGTTGTATTTTTTTAGACGTGTATTTTATTTTTTAATACCACAATCACTATTATCCACATTTGACTAATAGGGCCATTAGTCTAGAGGGGGCGGGGTAGGTTTGTTTGGGGACAGGGGTGAGGATAGGGGAGGGGGATGGGGTGGTTAGGCCTCCCAGTGGGTGATGGGAGGGGTTAACCTCTTGGTTACCTTAGCAGTTAGCATACATGTCATGGTAATGCTTTACTAGCAACTAAGGTAGCCAAGGGGGGTGTATAGTGTATTTTTAAAAATGTATTAACGCCTCTGGTGTCCTGTGGTACACCGTGGTAAACTTAGGCATCAAACAGGTTAATTCTATTTCGATCATAGGGTTTTGTGATAATAGATATTACAGAAGCCTGTGATAGAAATATTATCGTGATGCGTTAATTAATGCATTATTAACTGTCACGTTAATGCCCGCATTGGGATTTTGGATTAAATATCGCACAGTAAATTATTACCAAAATGTTGATGTATACCATCTTAACATTGCAGTAATAAGACCCGTTATTTTATTTTTGTAACACACTTTTACTAGCGCTTGATGTATCCGGGCCTTTGACATTTCTTAGGAGCAAGAAGTGGCTCAGCATTGTGATAGTAGTGCTTAAAAATCCTGTAACCATTTTAAAGACATATTTCAGCCATACCTCAATTAAAAGGCAAAATGTAGTACACCTCTTATTCACTCTAAAATATTAGAGAACATTTGGAAGACCATTCACGACAAAACTGTATTATAACTGCATGATAAATATAGCCAAGTTACCAAATATACAAGTTCACATACAAACATTCTTATACATCATAGATAGAGATACTTCCTATAGACACTGGATGTTTTCTGATATCTATAACATTTTCCAAGGAATTTAGTGGAAACACAGTCTGATATTACATGTGGTGAGGTAAAAGCTTTCGAGTTCGCCTGCTGGTTTTTCTGAGGTACTTGATTGATTTTGTGGTAGCTCTTCCTGCAACAGCTATGTCCAATGATGATGGTATTTTTTCAACTGTAAAGAAAGTGCAATGGTACGTAAGGTCAATTTGATGAGAAAACCACTTAAGTGGTTATTATGTTTTCCCCCGTTTTATTAAAGCTAATGTAAATATAGTGATGTCTACTTAAAAAAATGATTAATGCTAGTTAATTATGGGTTGTTTTATCTACTAATAACTACAACATTCTGATTAGCCACTAAAGTAAAGAAGAAAGGAAAAATAGGAACATCTAAAAGATAAACTGGTCTGATTCTTGAATGTTACAGAATGGAGGGCATTGAGAAAAAAGTAGATATCATTTCAGATATACTGTACCAAAGTTAGATATAAGTCAGGAATAGAGATAAGTTAATGATTGTACATATTAAATAATAGCACTTATTGTTTGGTTGCTTTTTAAATATTGACTTACAGTATATAAAACATGATTTCAGTTTTGAAACATTATTTAGTGTGCTACAGAAGACAGATAAACTATATTAAAAATGATATGACTATCATATTAGGTATTTTAAGAATATTGTGTTTAGGAAATGTGCCCTCTTTTCTCCCAATTTTATGACTGTTTAATGATTGATGTATGGGGCAATAATTTTAGATTTCCTCTATTACTGTGCACATCAGTATTAAAGAAGTAGTGTCCTCCACGAGCCCCCTTTTATTCTTAATGGATGAGAAGCAGGGGGTAACCTAAGATGAATTTCGTTAATTTTAGCTCTAGAGATCACCTGGTTCCCGAGATTCATAACAGCCACGGTGCCGCTGGTTGTGCATTGTGTTTAAATCCCTTATATCTTGTGTGCCAATAGGAAGTTAAGACGGATGACGTGGTGGCTTCCTATTGGCCTGCGTAACACGGGAGATTTAAAGCTACTTTTTGTTTCCGCTAGAGAGACGTACCAGTGCGACCTTCAGTGGTAAATATCTCTGGAACCAGGGGGTTCTGGGACTGGGGGAGAGCAGGGGAGGGAAGGGAGAGAGTAGGGGAAATTGCAGCTTTAATGTACAACGTGTTTTCTTTAAACGTGATTGTATGAAAATTCATGGAACAGATAACATTATCAATTAGGGATAAATATATGTTTAAAATAATGTGTCATTGTTATTTGGGTACTAAGTAACCTCTTCACTTACAAATTGATACAAAAGGGGTTATTAATTAAAATGTGACACACTATCACACACAAAGTCCCATTTACGTCAATGGACGTTTACATTCAATATTGCATTAATCTGCACTATTGAAGTTTATTAAATAAACCCTATTGAAGTTTATTTACAAGCCCTAAAGAATCTGTAGCCCCATTTCCCCGTGACTAAGGGAACTATGCATGCTGAGTACCTGTCTGGTGTACAAGGGGCCTAATCCTCCACCACTGGGAGCCTGGGGTGATTGCGTTCTTACAGGATACAGCACCTCCCCCTGGAAGGGATCCTAATGCTATAGGATAACTCCTCACAGGAACTGAAACAGTAAGTGAATAAGGATACACACACAGGTATAACTAACTTATATCTACTGACATATAACTAAAAATTACAATAATCAGACAAGGCTCCCCACAATACAGTACCCCCACAATATACACCACCCTGGTGGAATCTCCAAAGACTGAGCGTGCCCTGGGCACCTACAGTAACCAGCCCGTTGTCCACAGAGCCAGGCCCACCCAAAGTGTATGTGGAGTAGCGCTACCCCAGTGTGAGTCGTTGGTGCATGTGGTACCTTCCTGGTCTTAGGCAGGCCAACTTGGAAATGGGGGATCTGCAGAACCGCACTGTGATCCCATGATATGGGGTCCGGCTAATCCTCTCCCTCTCCTTCCCAGAGGCATCCGCCTCTTGATGGAGATCTAGCTGAAGGGTGCCCCCTAATGTCTCTTGGGGTGCCTGTCATCTGGTCCTAGTATGTGAGAAATTATTGTATTCTCTAAACAAAGATGCAGGTATAATTTACTCCCCATTACTTTACTCATATCTGTCTCCTGATGCTGGTAAAAGATTGTGCACTTATTGAAATCCTTATTGCTAGATTCAACTTTTAAAGTAAATGCATAACAAACTTTTTACAACCTAAGAATGTAAATTTATGCCACCTCATCTAGAATGTTGCCAACTGATTCATTTAATTATATTTGCATAATGAGGACACATATTTACATCCATCATATGTGGGATCTATGTGTTATTCAGCAGAAATATATCAATAGCTTCGCTTGTTAGTACAATGACCTAGACATAGGTCCTCATAGTTATGAATATGTATGCTCATTTAGAGCAATTACACACAATGTTTAAGCACATACTTTACTGAACTTTCATCCCTAGGATATTGCCAATGTATTGCAAATGAGTTGGCAAGAGGATCATGTCTTGTTAGCCAAAAAAAGTATCAATAATTACAGTAAAAGGTGCATGTATTATTAGAGAGAAGAAGGATAGTGAATGATTTGAGAACAGTTGAAGTTCCAATTAAACTAAAACAAGAAACTTGTATAGAACGGTGTAACGTAACTGCTACTGCATGTGCTAATGTGGCTTTTAACTTAGTTACAAGTTTTACATCAGGCCGTGTAAGTCTATCACTGCATCTCTTTCCATGACTAATTTAGTACACACTAAAGATGAATTTACACTTTTGTAGATTTCATAATTTATTAAAACACTCAGCTGAAATAACATAGTGAAAATGAGTGTGTGTTAGGCCAAGGCCCCGCTGCACGCGCTTGCACGGCCGCCTTGCTTGCCGGCGGCACGTGCAATTCACTGCACCTCGATCTGCGGTCTGCAGTGAAATATTTCCGGCGCGAGGGGGGGGGGAGTGGCCAAAACGTTTGGGGGGGTGTGGCCATGACGTGAGGGGGCGGGACCATCACACAGACACAAGCAGCGCAGCACTGCAGACAGCCCCTCAGCCCCCTCAGCCCCACGCACACACAGGCACTCAGGCACAGACACACACAGGCACACACAAATACACACACACAGGGGAAATCGGAACGGGGGGGGGTATCGGAGCATGGAGGGATCGGAGCAGAGGGGGGAAATCGGATTGGCTGCTGGGATCCAATCCGTGATTGGTTCCCTTGCATGCCATGTGAAGCGGCACTCGCCGAAATCACAAGCTCCTTGTAGCTCCGGCTTGCTAACGCCTCACAGCACGCAGTCAGCCTCGCCGAAGGAGCCAGCGGGGACCTCCAGACTGGAGGAAAGGAGCTGGTGGCTCGCGGCTGCGCGCGCCGCCGGCCGCAGCGGGACCAAAGCCTTAGTTACATGACCCTGTGGCCTAGATACAGCAAACTCCCTTAAAACTGAGTTAATATGGCCCCAGATAAAAAATGAGTATCACATCTTATTATAGCCATTTTATGACCGAAGTCGTCAAGATAGTGGTAAACATTTACCGAGCGTGGCGTTTATTTACTTGACGCAACGCAATTTGAATTGATGTATGGCATCAACATGACTACATTTGCAGTATTTAGTCATTTTGATGCCGGTCCCAATATTTTTATTGGCCACGGTAAAAAAATGCATTATTTTTATCTGTACAACGTTGATGTCATGCACCATAAAAATAATAAAAAAATGTTGTCGATCATACCATATTTTTTCATTATCGGAGGTTGATGTATATACAGTACGCCTATGTATCTTCATTTTATAGCATAAATCAAATCTGATAGCCAGTGTAAGCATACCCACATCAACGTTATTCACACACTTAATAACAGCTTACATTTTAGTTTTGTTCTAGCAAATAGTGTCAGCTATGGCAGCCTACTGTACACTAAATGTAAAGAAAGTTGCAATTTATAATACAGGTATACCCCGGTTTAAGGACACTCACTTTAAGTAGTATACTCGCGAGTAAGGACATATCGTCCAATAGGCAAACGGCAGCTCGCGCATGCACCTGTCAGCACGTCCTGAACAGCTCCCTACCTGTACCGAGGCTGTGCGCAAGTGGGAAGACTATAGAGCTTGTTACAAATGCGTTATTTACATCAGTTATGCACATATATGACGATTGCAGTACAGTACATGCATTGATAAGTGCAAAAAGGTAGTGCTTCATTTTAAGTACATTTTCACATTATATACATGCTCTGGACCCATTGCGTACGTTAATCCGGGGTATGCCTGTATATATACACTGTAGAAAAGGAAATAAATAATCCAATATGTGCTGCTAGCTGTGTTAAATAAAAAGGTACATGTAATCAATAAGGTATTGGGTCGTTTTCTGTCATTTTCCACTTTTCTGTATAAAATGCATGTAAACGTGCCCTTTTAATGCAGCATAATCATTTTTTTAGTATGACAAAAGCCAGTCTTTAAGAACATTTTATAAATTAACTACCATGGGAAATTCCTTCTTCTTGTTGCAATAGTGCTACATTAGAAGAAATGAATGATGATAATATGTCAAGAAAGAAAAACCCAAGGCAAGCTTAAGTAGTATAAATGGCTAATTTATCCCTTGTCTTCCCAACAGTTTTATTCAATATGTGCCAGTTTTATGGGAAAAAGAAGACAGTAGTTCTTGGAAACCTGAGCTTCTATCACCGTGTGAGATCAAAAATGTATTCATTTTAAAATATTGAGTCACTAAGCCTGTATATTTCATTCCAAAAGTATACTGGAAACATTTCAATCAGGCATGTGAGAATATGACAGCAAGCCTATTTGGGGAAAAGTATTGTGCAGAATAATGTTGGTGATGCTGGTGACCTATGAATGACCTGATGTTGTAGCCATAGTATTAATTCATATAGAAGTCCATAAGTAGGATGTGGCAGTTTGTTCCTAAAAAAAAAAGAGGAATAGAAAAACTCGTGAGTTCCCAGTAAGAATGCTAAATTACCACATTTCCCAATGGAATAGTTTACTTTCATTTCCAAGTAGTATTAAGCCTATTGACCCCCATACGGTTATCCTTTTCAATGCTTATGCAGTACTTTCTTTAATCTCTTGGATCAATAAAACTATCTCTGCTTTTGTGGGGAGCAACAAACTGCACATGATACTGTTAGAATTGCAAAACTTCATTGCAGTCATTAAAAATAATCTCTTTTTTTACTTTATAGCTAACAATAACTGAAAATGCATTTACAAAAACACTTTACAATTCACTTGGTATACAAACACACTGTACAGACTCTGATTTAGTATGTACTAAGAGCTAAGTATGCCCGGTTAAATATTAATTACGACAATGGACTTTTTTTTGTAGATGGCTAATAAAAAGTATTATATTTATCTATATTAACAACATTTAAATTGAATGATTTATTACATTAAAATGATTTCAAAATGTTGATATTATCAATTTAGCAAAAGTCTGATGCGACGAGCAGCTAATCATCATTTACATCTATGAGGGTAAATCAATTTAGTCGAAAGCAGCCTCTCAAAGGGAGTTTTCATTGGATAACACCCTGAATGGCTACTTTGGATACTACTGAACTATCCATTTAGTGGCAGTGAGTTTAGAGTGGATATTGAGGTATATAAAATGTACAGTACATGCCAATAACATGTATAACAAGCCATACAACCCCTCTCCCCCTCCCCTAATGACTGTTCCCAATGGGCTATTTCATGAACTGGTATTGTACTGTAGTGACTTATTTATACAATGAACATACTTTTTACTTATCATGTTCCATGTTTTATGGTAAATAGCTCACCCAATATAAACAGTAATACTTTTTATTATTATATACTGGAGTGCCATTGAGGTGTGACAAAAAAAGGCAAAACCATCATTCAATTAGAAGCTTTGAATTACCTGAACTGGGGGTTACCTTGGCGTGTTGGGCAAGCTTATCATATATTGGCCAAAATTTGTAACTACAGTAAAGCCCCAATGTAAATGAAATATTAGACGTAGTTTAAGTTGTACATGCTTTAATGGCTTTTAATTGTAAAATGTTGGGTTTTAGTGAATTTGGATGTGATTAAAAATTAATTGAAATTGTTATTCAGATTGTTGTAGTATCTGTTGTACAATATCTGAAGAAGGAGATTGGTACTGTATTTGGTAATTATTACTCTGTTGGTTCATCCAAGTCAGAACTTATTTGGTAAATGTGTGGCATGTTCCATGATTTGGAATATTAACATGATTGGTAAAATATAATTAAAATGATAAGAATAATAACCATAGTTGCCCTTTTTATATAAGTAACTCGAGTTAAGATTGAAATCAAACTAGCAATTTGTGTTTTTAGGAAATATTTCTAATTGTGCTTAAAATATACTGCCTCGAATTACCTTTTTGAATTTGTGGGCACGCCCTCCAGTTTGCGCACCCCTGCCTTAGAGCATCATGAGAGGTGTAGTTTTTGCTGGGCATATTAGAAGAGAAAACTCACATACTTTCAATACCCTAGAGCAGCAGTTCCCATCCTTTTTGCATCTTATGTCCTATCAACCATTTTGTCAAAAACCCTGATCCTACCATAAGAAAAACAAAGCCCCACTTTTTCCACAGAGTGCATTTTTACAATCCCCCCACTTTACATTCCCCCATCTCTCTGTTCCCAACTCTCTCTCTCATCCGCTCTTCTCTCTCTTACCCACTCTCTCTCTTCCCCTCACATGACACACACACAAACACACACCAACAATGTTTCCTTGGGGTAAGGAGGTCTCCTCAATGCTGTGCCAGGTTGGACCCAACTTCATGCTAACATGAGGAGGGAGAGAATTTCAGTGACTGGCTACTGCTGCTGCATGTTGAGCAGTGGAGCCGCTATGACCGGCCCGCAACCATGAATGCCAGATAGACCAATCCGCCCCTGCTCCCACCTTCATGACAAAAATATTTAACCTCCTCACATGTCATTTCCCCTTTGTGCTCCACCCTCCTACAACATACTTCTGTTCACTTAACTCCATGTTTTCCAGCCCAGTCTGACCTATAATTTATATCCCCTTACACTTAGTTTACTGTATGATGGCCAAGCTACTGTACATGTCATTTAGACCCGCAGTCATGGTACCTTTGCACTCATGGCTCCAGGGATTCCTTTACAAAGGTTGTATTCAGGGACCAAACAAATCTTGTAGATGAAAGACCAGATTCACACATTGAGTGTTATGTCAGATGTAGAATGTGTAATACAGTTGTAGCCGCCTTTCCCCGTAAGAAAGGGAACTACCAGTACTGCTGTTACCTGTTTGGCTACCGTAAGGGCTGAGCCTCTGCCACGGGGAGCCTGGGGTATCGCTTGGTCACCTTGGTGCAGCGCCTCCACCTAGGAGGGATCCCAGCATAGTGGGAGGAGGCCCTCACAGGAACCAATAGTAATAGTAAACACACAGGCATATAAGAACAGTATTTACTGACATATAAGCTACAGCACAGAAATAACAAGGCCCTGCAAGGCCGCACCCACACATTAACTCCTCCTTGGTGGAACCCCAAAGTACTGGAGTGGCCGGGCACTAAACCCATTAGTGTCCACTGACCAGTCCCTCCCCAAAGAGCGTGTGGGATAGCGCTACCCACAGTGTGTTTGGCTGTAATACCTCCCTGCTACTAGTCCAGACCAGACCAACCGAGCAGCTGACTCCGTGAATCCGCGACGTGGTCCTACACCACGATTTGCTGGATCCTCTACTGCGCTGATCTGTAGGCGGTTGCCTCTGGAGGGGTTTCCCGCTGGAGTGTGCCCTTGTGAAATAGTCTCTTATGATGTAGGCCTGAATCTGGTCCCAGACTGCAGACTATACTTCACCATGTGACGTAGTCACTATGTCCTTGACACAATACAGTACTGGGGAGCGTCCCTGCTTATTGGGTTCCCCTGCAGCACACACAAACTACAGTGAGTCGGGTCTGTCTTGGACCTGGCGGAAATCTAACCTAGACATTATCTTCCTTTCCGTCCTGCTCCCGACTGAACCTTGTGCTTCTAGTGCGCCAAAAGTATCAATATCCCCCTCTGGAGCTTGCTGCAGCCCTATTGGCTAACCTTGCCCATGTGATCCTGGGAGATGTAGTTCCCCTGCGGAGCACTGGTTAAGCTGGCTGCCGCTCTTATCCTGGGACGGCGCATGCGCATATTCCCACCAAATGGCCACCGCAATCTCTGTGCTCTTCTGCGCATGTGCGAGCCGTCTGTGTGCATGAGAAGCAACTAAAGATGGCGGCGCCCTTACCGGCGTCTGCCCTGGAGCACCCGGCAACCCAGTCACCCCTCTAATGCCTCAGAGCGCTCTCCCTGCTCCCGGTGGGACCACTCGCCCCTCCGGCGGCAACCGCAACCTTCCTGCACACCGCAACCCCCCACCCTATAGCTATCCCCCTACTGCAGCCCGGAGGTCAGGGGGGGACCTGGCTATACAGTAAAGTTCTGTCTTTTAATGTGTTTGTAGTAATTGTTACTAAAATGTATGTACACTGCAAGTTTATAATTCCAATAGAAATTATTGGTATGTGCTATATTGATGTCAACAGTGTTTCCATAATTATCATGTTGATGTTAGCTCAGACAGCAAGAGCAGACCTATCTGATTATTCTGTATTGTATAGAAACCACAAGAAGAAGATGTAATACAGAAATAAATGGGTGGCTTTTTTTGCAATGCAATTCATATTGATATCCAAAACCATATGTTCTAAGCTCCTAATATGGCCTTTATGGGCTTACAGTAATGTTAATTTTTTCCCTGTATATTTTCAGGGTTATTTACTGTTGAATTAATCATTCTGCAGCATCTGTTTAAGTTATTCTCTAACTCACTGACCACTGGTATTTATAGAATCATTTAAAAAATACGAAATATGCATAGTATTTAGCTATACATTTTGCAAATGAAAATGTCACTTGTGAGCACATTAACATCTCTGACAGATCTGCAACCTGCTTTTCACCATTATCTCCTAGTATACAGTGCAACAACTGCAGCAAGGGACTCTGGGAAATTACATGCAAATGTGCACCTTTTGCTTCAAATGCATTTTTACATGGACCCCTATAAGTTCATGCCTGCCACATTACACCGCTTTTCAGCACAGCCTGGGTTAAAGTGCATAGCCAGTAAACCTATTCACAGACAGCTCTCTTGACCTTTTGGGTCTCATCTGTGGGAGACTAATTATACTAGCTTTGCCATTTGAAGCTGGGATAGGTTTCAACCACACCTTAAAAAAATTATGGTGGGTAAAAACCCTCCACCATATAGCATACAGCAAAATATACATTTTCTAATTTACCCTTATACAAAATAATTGAAGACCCTTGAAACAGATGCACTGCAACAGATTGAATAAATAAACTGTAGGTCATGAAAAATTGGGCTTAACAAATAAAATATGATCAGTTTTTTTGCTAATCTATTGCACTGAACTGTAACACATACAAGCCTCATGCATATACTTATGAGGGCAGCTGCTTTGTGACATGGGAAGATCAGCTACTGTATGATGGAAGTCTTTGTTTAGGGTATTCATGGTATGGGATACTGCTGTCTAAAAAAAAATACATGCCAATAATACTTGGTGATGGTACACATTCACTCATATGTCAATGTCAATAATTCAAGTCAATGTTTTGATGCAATTGTAATTGCGGAGAGCTGTCTGAAGCAATGTCAGTCATGCAGGAAATGTTTGCACACAATAAAACACAGTGGGGCCAATTTATAAAATATTTGTGTTGGTGGGTGCACCAATGGGAAACTTGCCAGGATTGCATAATTTCAGTAAGACATGCATACATAAGTAAACCAACAGTCCATCATTTCAGTATCTGCTGTTTTAGTTTGTAGTATTTCGCCTACATTTCATTCCACTTTATATCGCCTAGATTTCATATCATTTCCTTTCTTCAATTATATAATTTAATTGATAGCATATAGACAATTTAAAGAGGATATGATTTCTATATTACCTTATGATTGCTGTAATGGTTTAAAATCTCATTCTAAAAACGCCTCTACCCTGCCATAAAATATTAACCATTTTCAGGTGATATCAGACATGAGATTCTGCTTTAAAACATTCACAATCAATGATAATATTATTAATTAGGTGGGGTGAATTCTAAGTATAGTTTAAAATGAGCCAATGTACTGTAATGAGAACAGTTTTGCTCACTCTATTAATGTAATATTGTATATATTTGTGTATCTGAGGCATTGTATGCCAGAGTTTAATTATGGTATGTTGGGAAATTAGTAAATCAGGGTTAGATATATGGATTTTTCATGCAATATAGTGTGAAAATTCAATAAAATAATTACAAAAAACATACACAATCAATATATTAAAATATCCTGGTTATGTTATGTCAAACTGATATCCCCAAAGCATCTTGGCTGGTGTTACCGTTGTTAACAAGCTTTAGAAACTGGTTTTGGACCTGAGTTTGAGAAAGTTATATTGGGAGACTGTTTTTTATATATATATATATATATATATATATATATATATATATATATATATATATATAAAACAAAAAGAAAAAACAGGCGCACTCCTAGTGATAAAGTATAAAAAGGTATTTATGGAGTTATAAAAAATAAAAAGCGCACTCACAAACAGAGTAAAAAATAAAGCATTTATGAGATATACTCAATCGCCTTGAAGTTTTGGAGGAAATACGTCAGCCTCTCCCGTTGGTGCCAACTCTGGTGTATCCGTTGGTTTAGCAGGATGTATTGGAGCCACCGGAGCCAGATGATATCGGAATCAGCGTCACGGTCAGAGACTCCCTCCAGATACACCTCCTAAAGCTCTCACTGCTCACCAGCAGGCAACCGCAAAACCGGAAAAATGGCAGTCCCAAACTAAGTAGCAACAGCTTCAAGGTACTCTCTCCGTTCATGTAGCAATAGAGTCAGCCACAAACTCGCCTCTCTGGGAAACGCCTTTGTGGCTGACTCTATTGCTACTTGAACGGAGAAAGTACCTTGAAGCTGTTGCTACTTAGTTTGGGACTGCTGTTGTTCCGGTTTTGCGGTTGCCTTCTGGTGAGCAGTGAGAGATGTAGGAGGTGTATCTGGAGGGTGTCTCTGACCGTGATGCTGATTCCGACATCATCTGGCTCAGGTGGCTCCAATACATCCTGCTGAACCAATGGATACACCAGAGGTGGCACCAACGGGACAGGCTGACGTATTTCCTCCACAACTTCAAGGCGAGTGAGTATATCTCATAAATGCTTTATTTTTTACTCTGTTTGTGAGTGCGATTTTTATATTTTATAACCCCATAAATACCTTTTTTTTACTTTATCACACTGGGAGTGCGCCTGTTTTTTCTTTTTGTTTTCTGCAGATATCCTTGAGATTTGGTGATCCTTATATTCGGGCTGCTAAACTCCAGTGGAAAAGAAAAAAAACAAAAGTGCACCAAGATAAGAGATGTATATTGTATTAGAAATAATAAAAATAATAGTAACTTACATATAAAATTTCTTTAATAATCCCCGATTCTGATGTCTATCACAGGAGTAGGGCATCACATAGGAAATAGATGGGCAATCTCAGTTCTGGGAGATCAGACCCGCGCGCTGGGGCTGTCTCTGTTCTGTCTCCTGTCCTCCACGTGTGGTAGCGTGGTGAGGAGTGTAGTGCACGAACCGGAGCCCTCTATAGGTGTCCTTAGGATACCCGTCCGTTTTTGATACCGTAGAAACGATCGGGAACGGGCAGAAACGATACACTTGAATGTGTACTGGTGGTGGGTAGTGAAACCACCAGCCACAATAGTGGACTAAGTAAATTTCTTGGACTTTCAGTTGACATCCGGTTTTTATTTATTTTTTATTTTTTCTATGTTTTTATATTGTTTTCTATTTTGTATTTTATCTTTATGTTTCATGTTTTATTATTTTTGCTATAGATTCCGGTTGTTTTAATCACAAATTCGCCCCTTTAGGGATTCTTTGGTCAAATAGCCTTGTCATCTCTATCTGTTCTACACAGCTGATTTATCCCTATGAGGTTTCCTAAGGCGCTACTCCAATTTGTTTTATATATATCAGATAACATTCCAAGAGACACTGTTTTTAAGTATACCCTTTGCTTGCTTCATTCATTGTAGCATCGCCGTATGAAGAGATCAGTGTATCTCGAAAGCTCGCAGAAATAAAAGCATCTCGTTAGCCACAGAACGGTGTCGTCTATTTATTTTTTGATTATTGAAGCTCGGCTAACACGGTACTGATACCTCTATATATATATATATATGATGCTTTTATTTGTGCGAGCTTTCGAGATACACTGATCTCTTCTTCCACTACAATGAATGAAGCAAGCAAAGGGTATACTTAAAAACAGTGTCTCTTGGAATGTTATCTGTGCTCGTCCCTCCCCCGTATGTGGATGTGATTTATGGCTATAGGTGTTAAATGGTTCCTGAAAGTTAGTGATGTAAGAGTGTGTGTGTGTATCTGTGTGAATATAAATGAATGGAGAGCCCACAGTGTATACAGTGCTTTACAAAAGGTGTGTGTGGAGTGGGAGTTAATATAAATGGGGTGGGTAGGTGTGGAAATGTGAGAGATTGTAGCATAACTAAAAGTGTGTGTAGATACTATGTGGTCCCTATTGGTGTATAGAGATGGAAAAACAAGGAGTATTTGTATGTGTAAGAGACAGCTGTGTGTGCATACATATAGCACAGTATGTACAGACATGGCCTTTAGCGCTCATGGGAAGAGAGTTCACTTGTGTCAGTAATGACTCATTTATAAATATATCACACATGAAGTAAATAACATAACTTAACTTTTCAGAAAACAAAAAAACACCCGTACATTACAATAACCCAATCACATATTTCAAAAACAAATGCATACATTTTACCCAAACTTTACTCAATACACCTTAAATATGGCATAAACCAAATCTTTGCCAAACTAAAAAAAGGCGTTATTTTTTCAATAATACACCATATATTGGCAGACTGTTGCTGCAAGAGATACCAGATATTTCTCCCAGATTTTATTATAAGGAGGAGCTATCAGAATGTGCAAGCATGGCTATGTGGAATTTGTTCCAGGTTCAAGATAGTAGAGTCCTTCTTGCTTACAGTGGTGGAATTTCTCTCCAAGCATTTTCTGTTTGCTTTCTTAGTTGCTAATCCAGAAACCTGATTGGATAAAATGCTCCATCCTGGATTACTGAGATCATAAAAGAGAAGTCCATTGTGATCAGAAGCAGAAGGCTCCTTTCTCTAAATCATGGAATGAAAGACTTTCTTCAGAGGCTTAAAATCATCATGACAGCTTCTTAAAACACTCATGTACTTGATTTGAAACCTGCATTGCAAAGCCAAGGATCATGCCTAAGTTCAAAACATCTGTGAATGGTACAGCATTTTAATTTATCTTGCTTTTCCATGCAGACCACACAAGAACACCTGTAGTGGATTTCTGTGGAAGGACCATGAAACTATGCCATTTGATGTTTAAGAAGATGAAACAAACCATGTATCATACAGGATTTTTGTATTTAGTAATATAATAAAGTAATTAGTAATATAATTTTCCTACAAACAATAAAACTGAGTATCAGGTTTATTGCACTGAACCTAACACCTGTAATCTTAAATCTTGAGCCCTTGCAGATGTGAATCAGTTGATAAGTAATAACTATAACTGTTTATCCCAGACTATTTGCGCTAAAAAGAAACAAGTCGATGTACAGATGTCGTCAATGTTATTGCACCTATTATTGTGGGATAATGTACTAAATCGCATGATTAGGCACACAAACAATGCAAGTGTGCAATTAGCAGCTCTATTGTATTGAATTTCAATACTGTTTCTTACATCAGAAGCAACAGAACAACAGAAAATGAGGCAATGTGCCAAAATGCAACTTAATTGCTTCAAAATTGCATTCATACAGAGCCCCTCTGAGTCTTTTACAAGAGCAACTTTTGTAATACTGCCCAATGCATTTATACGCCCTCCTGCTTTCCTAATGTTAGTAACAACATAATTTTTGTGTAAACTTACATAATTTAGAATTGCTTTCTTCAAAATATTTTTATACATCATATGAATCGTTCTAGGGGACAATACATTTAGGGCACCTTACCATTCATTCATCTGATTATACCATACATTGCCTTATTGCTTAGCCCTATAAAGTACAGTATGTTTGGATATGATTGCATTTGCTCAAATAAAATGCAGCTCTGTTTGGTTTATATATTGTTAAATATTGACCCCCACCCATAGTGCATTGGTTTACAAATCAATTAATCAATCAATAAATCACGACATGCCTTCTTTAAACCATGATCTTAAAGATATATCTATATCAATATGTCTAATGAAGATAAATGTAACTTTTTTTCTGTATGTCTATTCCAATCTATTTCTGAAATAAATAACCTAGAAAAATGTTGCTAGAAACAAGAACAAAGAACCGCCAAATACGAGAATTGACAAATTTCCTTGATGTGAAAACCGATTTTTATATCAGACAATTACTGGTGTTCAACAACAGACAAAGAAGCTCCAATGATACATCCAATATGACAAATTATTTAGATCATTACTATTTGTTTTCTAGAGAAAAACAGATAGTAAATAATTTGTTTAATAATATACTGGAGGTCACTTTGCCAGTAGCACTCTAATTGACACAAATAAATATATACAAATGTAATACAGTAGGTTTGGGTTTTGAGCATGCTAAAATGGTGTATGCCTAATTACTGGTGTGGCCATTTGTGTTCTCAGTGATACTATTGCATGTTTTGGTGTCTAAATCTATATGGTATAACCAAAAGATGTATCTTCAGAACATGTTTATGTTCTATGTAGATTTCCTCTTGGGTTTGTCATTAAATCAGAAATCATTATTGTGTAGCATTTCCTAACATATATCATACATGATGGAGAACCATAAAATACTTTGATGTCGTTTTCATAATACATCTATATTAATTTGAGATGTGGTTTCACTGAAAATTGTACGGATAATGTTTGATAGATGCAAATACTGTGTGAGATGTGATAGAATACAGTTGATCCCGCTGAATTATATGCTGAGAGAGTTATTTATCAAGGACAAGCATAATGTGGTTCAAAGCTGAATCTATTTTGTTCTGAATTCACTTACAGTATGTGCGTAGCATGGCTCACTCTGCCAGGTACATGCCTTCAAAAAAACACGGGTGCATCACATCTTGGGGAAGAAACCTCAAGACAAGATACAAACCTACTCAAAGAACAAATTAGATTTTTTTATTATTACGTTATAAACAGGCTACTGTAAAAAGATCGACAAAATCACAGCTAGTTTTATAACAGAGATTTACAAGTTAACATAAAATTAGCATATGCCATTGTTGTAGCTGGGATTTCTACATGATGTCAAATACTGGCATTCAAAAATCAATAAACCATTTATCTTCACATTGATGTATAAGTCAATATTGCTCAAAAGACAACTTACCAACAGCTCTCAACATGTTGGGTTAAAGGACAAGTCAAGATTCCCTATAAATGAGGTTCAAATCATAACGGAGGAAACTTTGATTAAGGCTTTTGTTTTTGAGACATAAAACCAACCTTTAGTAACAAAATGTAAATGCTGTTGGTAAAATTCTGAGAGGGTGTAGAAAAAGTTGGCATTGTTTTAAAATAGGAATTATAAAATAATTAAAGAGAATATTGTGGAGTAAAAAAATCCAAGTCCTAAATCTAGAAAATGAATGTTAAAGTCATTTTACAAAAGCTTTCTTTAAAATTATTGCATAATAATGGTTAAAGACTGTGACGGTAGGGGCCCACAGACCAGCATATTAAAGTTTAAGCCCGATCTCTGGCCCCTATCCGTCTGATGAATATACAGGATTGCCCTGTACACCCATCAATATGTGGCTCATGTGGCCAGCATGTTGTGTGTTAAACCCAGTAATATATATGTGTAAACCTTTATTTTCTGGTAAATATTTGTGCTTGTATAACTGTGTGTTTCTTTGTTCCCTGGGCATGCTGGGCTAGTAATACACTTATCCAGCCTAAACTCCCAGAGATCCAGGTTTAGCTGGTTTCAAGAGGGGGTTGAGGACAAAGGAGAGAGGGGATGAGCGGTCTCCTATCTGGGAGCCATTGTCTGCCCAGACAGAGAGGTGCCTATCTCATCAAGAGATATCAAGTCAGCGTTGAGAACATGGGCATGTAGGCACTTACCTACAAAATTCTGGTTGATTCTGGGGCAGTCTCACAGTAAATGCCTCAACATTGCCTCAACATTTCTGTGAGATTCTTAATCACCCATCGTATTAATACAGCAGGGGTCCCTGCAGTCCCATTCAGTTTTAATGGGACAGCAGGGACCTCCCGCTGTGTTAATCCAATGGGCCATTAAGAATCTCACAGAAATGTTGAGGCAATGTTAAGGCATTTACTGTGAGACTGCCCCAGAATCAACCAGAATTTCGTAGGTAAGTGTTCTAATACTGGTGGCTGCATCTGTAGGTGGCTACTCCTGGCTATAAGTGGGGTGGTGAAATGGTCAGATTGGTCTAACAGGCTATAACTGTCGCCATTATCGATAAATCCCCACTTGGAGAGAATAATTATTTACTTATTCCACTGTCAGAGTCTTCTTAGGCACCCTGCTCCCAGCGACAGTTCCTTTCTCTGTCCACCGGGTATGCTGCTATTTGCAGTCTGCTCTGGGGTTCCTCTGTCTGTCTCCTTGTTGCTCCTGTCCTCTATCCTTATAGTTTCCTGTTCCTGGTCCTCCCTTGCCTTTGTTTTATGTCCAGGCTCCCTCTGCCCTGATCTGTTTATGTTCCTGTTTTGAGTCCTGTTCATATTAAAGGCCCTTGCTATTGAACTAGATTGCCCCAGTCTGTTTCCTGATAGCAAGTCCCAGTCCTGTTCCTGCTCCCTAATCTAAGTTCCTGCTCCCCTGCAAGCTCCTGCCTTGTTGTTGCTGACCCTGCCCGTGAACATGACGATCCACCTTGCTGCCTGCCACAAACCCTGCTTGTGACCCTGATGATCCTGCTTGCTGCCTGCCACCGAACCCTGCTTGTAACCATGACAATCCTGCTTGCTGCCTGCCACCGAACCCTGCTTGTGACCCCAACAATCCTTGCCTGCTCCCCGCTGTTCCGGCCACCGAGGTCCTACCCACTCCAGGAGTCTCCCCCGTGACAGAAAACAAAGCCCCCCCTTGACATACAAAGTGCTATGTGTATGATATCAGTGAATACTACTATCAAATGAAACCAAATGGATTGAATGATTGCATTGAACACCTTATTCTGACTCAGAGGGGACTTTATACATATCAATATATATCAATATAAATCAATATATATCAATATATATATATATATACAAAAGGAAAAAAGACTGCGCCTCCCAGGCTCTATTTTAACTGCAGGATTAGTTTGGTATACCATAAAAAACCATAAATAAGGTGAATAGGATGTTACATCAATATGATATGAAGCTGTAAAGACCTTGCAAATACATAAACAAAATATATATGATTCTAAATAAACCATAAAACTAACAATGGTAAACAGTATGAGTAAATGACTCAATATAACGACTGTGAAAAAACTTGAGGACAAAAAAATAAAAAATATACAAAATATAAAAAATACCGTCTTAAAACCATAAAAAATAGTCCTGTAAAATACAAAAACTTGTAAATAGCCCACTATCAGGATACTGGCAGCTTTCTATGTGGAACCAACGACCTCCAGATGTACTGTTGCGGCAGACTTTATTCTAACAAATCACCGGTTTGTCCCTGGCTTGTTCCTGGAATGTGACGCTGTTCACCCGGAGCATGCCGTGTTCCCAGCCAGGGTCATGCCCGGCTGACGCGCGGTTGATGTGTTAATTGATAATGGTTCAGGATTTAATAGGCTGCAATGCTTTGCGTGTCCGCCAGATGGCAGAAATTCATGAATTGTAATGCAGTATATATATATATATATATATATATATATATATAAAATCAACCCCACACTGATGAGACCCATCAAGGTCGAAACAGCTGTCTGTGGGTGGTTTTCTGGGTATGCACCTTAACCCTGGCTGTGCTCAAAGCTTTGACCATGCAGCAAGCTTAAGCCTATAGGGAACCATGTTAAAAATGGTTATTGAGGCAAAAAGTGACACTGTGTGCTCATTTGCATGTCATTTCCCAGAATCCCTTGCTGCAGTGGAAGTGCTGTATGCTGGGTGATAATGGGGAAAGGCGGGGTTGCAGACCTGCCTAAGACATGCAGATGAGCATACAGTTATAGTTGCATATATATATATATCTATATATCTATATCTATATATATATATATATATATATATATATATATATACTGTATAACAACAACCCCTATAACCCCTAACATACACATACACTACTGTATATGCACATCAATGATACTATAGGCCGTCCCCTGGCGAGATGTGTTTGCAGCAGAGAGAGATCCGCTGCTCTCTCTGCGCAAACATCGGCACATTAAAAATTATTTAAAATACATTTTTATTCATAGTGTAGATGTGCAGGGGGTCTCCGGATCTGAACCGCGTTGGTTTCAGGTCCGGGGAACCCCTGCTTCCCGAGATACAGGCCCCTTTATGAGGTGCCGGTATCCCTCTGCATTTAAAGGTCCCGATCACGTGACCGCAGAATGTAAACAAAGCAGAGGGATACCGGCACCCCATAAAGGGGCCTGTATCTCGGGAAGCAGGGGGTCCCCAGACCTAAAACCAAAGCGGTTCAGCTCCGGAGACCCCCTGAACATCTACACTATGAATAAAAATGTATTTCAAATATTTTTTAATGTGCCGATGTTTGCGCAGAGAGAGCAGCGGATCTCTCTCTGCTGCAAACACATCTCGCCAGGGGATGGCCTATGCATTGATGTGCATATACAGTACTGTATGTGTATGTTAGGGGTTATAGGGGATGGCTTCAAAGACAACAGCTCGCAAACGCCCCCATGAGTTTTTACACGGCATTGCAGTATTGCAGACAGCGGGAATAAAATGCTTAAAACACAGCCGCGAAAATAATGCAATACACTCCGGGCGAAAACAACACAAAACCGCACATCACCGGGATATTCTGAAATTCGCAGAGCTAGCCGAGTTAGAATAAAGTTGGTCGCCACTGTATCTACAAAAACGAGAAGAAAAGAAAGCGCCCGATCCTAGTGCGATATGAAAAAATACTCAATTTTAATAATCCCAATAAAAAAAGAGCGTTCAACAAATTTACACTCACAAACGACAAAAATATATAAGCATGTAATGATTATACCCGGCGTTTGGGGAATGAGTATAACTCATTACATGCTTATATATTTTTGTCGCTCTTTTTTTATTGGATTATTAAAATTGTGTATTTTTTTATTTACAATTTTCGTTTATATATATATATATATATATATATACATATATATATATATATATACACTCTTCACTTACCCTGTAGCACCGGTTTCAAGACTTTTGTTCTATTTCTCTCTATGAATGTTTGAACCAGCCCGATCAGAAGGTTTCTTGTGCATTCCTGATCAAATAGGTATGAGGGAAGTATGCAATACATGATAGCATGTTGCTAATCTAGGAGCCCAAAATGTACTGTATGCTTGAAAGGCCCATTCAACAAGTGGTGGTGCATTACTGACTATATGCCAGAGACTGGCAATGTATCCTTTACTATGGGTAACAATTTTAAGTAACTTCCCAATGTAGGAATGAGAGCTACCAGGGCACGAACTACCCTGCTAAAAGTTTGCAATGAAATCCAGTGTGGAATGGAACGGGGACAACTCACTGGTGCAGTATTCCTAGATTTTGCAAAAGCTTTTGACACAGTTGATCATGTTATCCTGCTTAACAAACTCCAGAGCTCTGGAATAGGGAAACATGCTTTAAACTGGTTTCAGTCCTACCTATCAGGAAGATCCCAACATGTGTCCATCTCAGGCTCTAACTCCAACCCCCTGGATATCACCTGTGGTGTCCCGCAAGGCTCTGTTCTGGGGCCCCTACTCTTCTCAGTGTTCATTAATGATCTTCCCACAGCTTGTAAGGAAGCCTCAATACACATGTATGCAGATGACACAATCCTATATGCACACAGCCATGGCCTCTCTGACCTTCAACACATACTTCAGTCTGACTTTTTGAGACTCGAAAACTGGATTTCCCAAAACAAACTGTTTTTAAACACTGACAAGACTGTAACAATGGTATTTGGGACCAAGACTAAATTTGTAAAGCTTCCAGTGACTGAGCTCCTGATTAGAACCAACGCTAACACCACCCTAACACCTGTCACTAGTTTTAAATACCTGGGCTTATGGTTTGACTCCCACTTAACATTCGGGATGCACATTGACACCCTGACAACCAAGACCTATGCCAAACTAGGGGTACTTTACAGGAACAAATCCTCCCTAAGTCTCCTGGTCAGAAAGCGTATTGCACAGCAGATGCTAATGCCAATTATTGACTATGGAGACATAGTATATGGCTCGGCTCCTCAAACCCACTTTAGCAAACTTGACACCCTCTACAATTCAATTTGTCGTTTTGTTCTCCAATGCAACTACAACACACATCACTGCGAAATGCTCAAAGAGCTAGATTGGTCATCACTAGAGTCTAGGCGCAAAGTTCACCTTTCCTGTCTCACCCTCAAATACTTTCTGGGCAAGCTACCCAGCTACCTGAACAAGCTCCTCACCCCTACCACATGCAGCACCTATCACCTGGGATCAGACTCCAAAAGACTATTCATGGTCCCAAGGCTCAACAAAGTATCCGGACGTTCCTCCTTCTCCTGCCGTGCCCCCCAAAACTGGAACAACCTACCAGAGACTCTCATATCCACCACCAGCTTAAGTTCTTTCAAATCTAAGGCTGTCTCACACTTTAATCTGGTCTGTAACTGTTTCATACGCTCATAATATATATTTTCTTTAACTCTGCACGCAATGTCTTGTGTATAATGTACACCTTGTTCATTTATGTAACTGTACTTGTAACCATGTATTATTTGTTTTACTCTGTGCCCAGGACATACTTGAAAATGAGAGGTAACTCTCAATGTATTACTTCCTGGTAAAATATTTTATAAATAAATAAATGAAGTCCAAAGTAATATGTTTTGGCATGAGTTCTGTTAAGTATGATCTATGTTGATACCTGTGGAGCAATATAGACAGCTGTCCAATAAAGCACCTTCTTGTTTTATAAAAGTTGCTATCTGCTAATTCATACCCAGTCTGCACCTAACCAGCACGCTGCCTAGGCCTGAGAGACTGAGCACTGGCATTGTTTTTATAGTTAATCTAATGTGACCTCCTTTGGGGACGGTTAAGGAAGGTTACCCTAACAATATGAATTAAACATGCAGCTACATGGACACTCCGTAGCGCACACACACACTCATTTTCAGCTTGTGTTTCAGGGGACCTGACACCCTTAATCACGTGAAGTGTATTGCAGCAAAGTATCCATGTAGCTGTATGGTACTTCTGGAAAATGTACGACTATAACTCTCAATTGTACTGCACCACCATCACAGATCCTCACCAAAACCTACTGTAAGTGCACTGGCATATAACTTCGTTCAGACTGTAATTAGACATGTACACCCAGTACATCTATCCCATTACAGCATTTTTTTGGAACAAAGATATTAGCTTAGCACATGCTAAGAAAAATATTCCACCTCTCTTGGATATATCACATAGAGTTCTAGAATTCAAGAGATAAGACTACAGTTCATTGAAATGCTCTGGACAGCAAGAGATACTAGGCACAACAATTTGCATGCAACAGAATACAGTATGAAGTTGCTACAGGTTTACCATTATTCCCTGATGATTAATAACTAACTAACTAAGCCGTATATGCGTATATGCCACATACATTGTACACTTCCATCAAAACCAACACAAGCAAGAAGATACATTTCTATGAGAGAACATATTGAATCATCATCCACAAACACCTAAACATTTAGAAAATACAGGTACTGTGTAGCAGGTCTATATAATTCTTTACCCTTACTACTACTAAAATAGCTAATAAAAATAGATAGCGTAGACAGCACCCCTCATCTTCAGTTGACCCTCTCTGGATGATTGGGGACAGCTGGTCATCACCAACAACAGCAAGCAAGTCAATGTATGGTAATTTTTTTTAAATTTATTTATTTATAAAAATGTTTTACCAGGAAGTAATACATTGAGAGTTACCTCTCGTTTTTCCGTATGTCCTGGGCAATTAAATCCACAGCCCTTCTTTGGCTTAAAATGAAATCCAAACTTTATACTATCATCAAACAATGATAATAAAAAGTAGCACACATGATGTTTAAGCTCTTTGTCCAGCCTTAACATCTACTCACGCTGTTATAAAAAGGTATAAAAGCTGGGTGAACCAAGTGGACTGTGCGTATCATGTGTGCTATTTTTTTTTATTATTTGTTGATGCTAGAATAAAGTTTTAATTAAAATAATAAAATTAATGTTGAACTGAAAGAGTTGTTGATTCAATTAACATACTTAGGTAGCTAATAGGAAATATGCACTTCAGCCTCAATATATAATAGTCTAATCAAAAATATATATTTTAGCGCATACAAATATTTTCCAACCGGGTAAGTACATCAACAAACATAATTAACTGTATATAACATTGATTATATAGTAGTTTCATGATGTCACTCTGATGTTCAGTTCATGCCAATTATATTAATATCTATAACATGTTGAATATTTGAATCATTAAAGTAGATGTGATATTCATAATTCAACAAAATAATGACATGCTTAAACGTTGTCTTTAATTCCTCCTGTAGCTGGTCAACTTAATTTAAAGTTGAGAATTGTGACTTTCAATTATAAGTACTTGTTTTCCTCTGAAGTATAGTAACGCATCACATAGTATCAAGCCTCTAGTTCACACACCATAGAGTGTTAATGATGAAGCTTAGAACTGTCAAAGTTCTAAAGGACTTTCTTGTGAATATATACTCTATTTAAAACTCTCAAAATCAGTCTGGGATTTAGTTACAGTACATGATTTCTAAGCTTTCATGTTCAGAACACATACAGAACCATCTATAAAAGGAAAAATATTTAAAGAAAAAAAATAGATGTAGTAATGTATGTATGTATGTATGTCTTTATTTATATAGCGCCATTAATGTACATAGCGCTTCACAGCAGTAATACACGTGACGATCATATAGATAAATAATATAAATAACACAAAGGGGAGAAGTGCTTCAGACATAAAAGTAACATTTACAAAAAGCAGTCCTTGCTCCGAAGAGCTTGCAATCTAATAGGTAGGTAGGAAGGACGTACAGAGACAGTAGGAGGGCATTCTGATAAGCGCGTCTGCAAGGGGCCAAGGTTTATGTATGCAGTGTAAAACTATCACTCATAGAGCTAGCTACTCATATGCTTCGTTAAGCAGTGTGTTTTGAGTTGGGTTTTAAAGGTTGATAGAGAGGGTGCTTGTCGGATATTGAAAAGAATGGCATTCCAGGGGTGTGAGCAAGGTTTAAGGCGGGAGAGGGCTTTAGATACAAAAGAGGTAGAGAGAAGACATCCTTGAGCAGAACGCAAGAGTTGGGATGATGTATAGTGAGAAATTAGGGCTGAGATGTAAGGAGGACCAGAAAAGTGTAAAGCTTTAAAAGTGAGGAGGAGAATTGAGTGTGATATAGAATTTGATAGGAATTCAGGAGAGTGATTTCAGCAGGGGAGACGCTGAGACAGATTTAGGAAACAGTAGAATGATTCTGGCAGCAGCATTTAGGATAGATTGTAGGGGAGACAGGTGAGAGGCATGAAGGCCGGACAGCAGGAGCTTACAGTAGGCGAGATGGGAGAGAATGAGGGTCTGTGTCAGAGTTTTTGCAGTCGAGCAACATAGGATAGGGTGTATCTTTGTAATACTGTTAAGGAAAAACCGACAGGTTTTAGCTGCCTTTTGAATGTGAGAGGAGAATGTGAGAGAGGAGCCGAGTGTGACCCCTAGGCAATAATGAAAGTCTTTACTATTATTGTAATTTTTCTAGAGGTGCAAAACATTATCTACATGAAGCTCCTGAATTGTAAAAGGAATGGTATTGAAAAAATGTAATCGGCACCCAGATAACATTTGAAATTTGGATAATCAATTAAAGTGACCATTTTTATGCATCAGTCTATTTACTTTGAGGAAAGTCATGTGGTGGATCGTCCTTTGCATACCACTACTGTACAGATGCAGCCACCATTATTAGATCACTTGCCTGGGTAAAAACGAAGGTATCTCACAGTAAATGCCTCAACATGTCTCAACATTTCTGTGAGATTCCTAATGGCCCATCGGATTAACACAGCAGGGGGGTCCCTGCAGCTCCATTCAGTTTGAATGGAGCTGTGGGGACCCCCCGCTGTGTTAATTCGATGAGCCATTAGGAATCTCACAGAAATGTTGAGGCATGTTGAGGCATTTACTGTGAGATTGCCCCAGATTTACCAAGGTAAATTATCTAATACTGGTGGCTGCATCTGTATGTAGCAAATATACAAAATACCCACTAAATGCTAAATACCAAGGTTACTGGAAATATCTGTTATCACTTTAAACAAAAGGCTTTGGAGACTTGGGTCCTTATATAAAGTATTTTTTTTTTTTTTTAACAAAGAGCAGAAGCTTAATTCGCTCCTATGTTGAAAAATACTATTTGTACAAGAACAAGACTTGTCTTCCACAGGGTTCTGGAATTGGAGGATATACTGTAGTTTCTCATATCACTTTTTCTTCTTAGAAATTGGAATGTGAAAGGTATTGATTAACAAGATTCCAACACAATATGAAAGGGAATTATAGATGTCAAAAGTGCAAAGTTAGCAAACACATGCTTTGTTGTAGCAATTTTTTGTGGAAAAAAACCAAGAGCAGATCACAGTCAATGACATTATTACATGTAACACCATATATTATTTATGTCATCCCTCGTCAATGTATTTTGATACATGCAGGCAAAACTCTTTCCTCTTTGAAAGTCAAGACAATGGAACTTATTAAGATTGCCAAATACATTGTAGAGTACATTGCACCGACATACATTCTAATATCCAACATTGGTAAAATCCTAAAATATACATTTGTCAGGCATAAGAAAAACCTACGTTTGACTTCTCTATTTACATTTCTCTGGTTTATTTCATGAGGTTGATTACATCCCTTCAAGATTGTCTCAACAGGAAGTTCATCGTGGATTATCTTTGGAATGCCTCCACATTATTACTCTTTGGGTAACCTTTTAATGTTATTAGATAATAAAGAAGGATTTCTCTCAAATTCCAAGGGTGCGAGTTAACCTCTCAGGAATAGCCTAAATGGGTTGCAAATGTAAAATAATTACCAATTATAGCTATTGGAGTTCTGAACGCAGATACGGATTTAACAATTTCAGGGAATGTCAGGTCACACAACAATCGAACACTGCATTAACTTGTGTTTGGTTTGTGGTGTTACCAGCAAGAGTACACATTTTATTCCAGAGTAACATTTGCATAGCTCAGGGGTGGCCAACTCCAGTCCTCAGCAGCCACCAACAGGTCAGGTTTTCAGGATATCCCAGCTTCAACACAGGTGTCTCAATTAGTGGTTCAGTCATAATGACTGAGCCACTGATTGAGCCAACTGTGCTAAAGCTGGTATATCCTGAAAACCTGACCTGTTAGTGGCCCTTGAGGACTGGAGATGGCCACCCCTGGATAGCTCATTACAGATGGTTGAAAACTCATAATGGGATAGAATACTGCACTATTCAGTCATGAGGTTCTATTTTTTTACTTTGCATATGCAATACTGTACTGTATATGGACCCTGGCCTGCTCCATTACCTTAATGAAAAGCAAAAGGTTATGTAACCCCCTGTGTCTGCAAGCACGGGACTTTGCCTCCAACTGTTTTGCTCCCTGATGGACATGTCACTATGATCAGCCTGGTAGAGAGATGGGGGACTATGAGAGAGAGTGAAACATTGAGTCTGAGGAGTCAGCCATGTTGTGACTCAAATGGAGCTGGGACTGTGAGCATGCTTGCACAGCCCTCCACCAAGAGGGATCTGCACCTGTAGGACAGAGAGCTGGAGAGTGGAGTTATGTGGTGAACTGAAGAAAGCTCAGTGAAACACCAGAGAGAGGAATCTGCCAGCCCCAGAGGAACAGCCCAAGAGACAGATAGCTGAAGCAGGGTATTCCCCTGCTGTGAAAAGGAAAGGGTACCTTTACGTTTATCATAAAGAAGCAAATGCCTGGCAATTCACAATAAAGAGCTCTAACGAGATATTAATGTCACATAACCCTTAACAGGGGAGTGATCAACTCAGTTAAAGGAACTGTACTATACACTTATAAGCGCAGCGCTAGTTACAATTGAAAGGTTAACAAGTATACTGTGGGCCTCATGCAGTAAGCGGCGGAAAGGCACATCTCGCCACTTTTCCACCTAAAAAGCCTATCCGTATTCAGAAAGGGGCCAGAAAGTGGCGAGATTCAAAAAAAAAACGCCAGTTTTGCTGGCGGTTTTTTTGTTTACGCCGGTGGCGGGGCGAGAAGGCACTTTCCGCCTAAAAATCCAACTTTTTCAGCCACCCTGTATTCTAGTAGAGGCGAGTAGCTAAGCGGAGCTATTCGCCTCTCTAGAATACCGTTTCGCTGGCGGATCAGCCACGCAAGAAAAAGATGGCAAGTTGCTGCAGTTTATATATATATACTGTGCAGTATTGCAGCCAGCGGGAATAAAATGCTTCAATCCCTGCTTGGAAAATAACTCAATGCACTCGGGCAGAAAACAGTCACAAACCTCAATACACCCGGGTATACCCGAATTCGTGGGACTAGCCAAGCTCGAATAAAGTGTGTCGCCAGTGTATATATATATATGACCCCCAACAACACCTATACCCCCCTAACATACAGTATAGTCATGGGCAACATTACTATTATCCACAAATGGATAATAGTGCAGTTGTCCATTTAAAATACATACACAACAATAAAGACATTAAATACATATAGCACTCACCCATGTGCGGCTGCCACGATGAAGGCCATCCTCATCTTCATCATGCCCATGCCCCATCCGCTTCTGCAAAACAGACACAAGAATTAAAACATCCAATGTAATGTCCCCTAACCCCTTAATCACCATAGCGGTTATTAACCGCTACAGTCATTAAGTGGTTAACCCACCATCACCCACATACCCTCCCCCACTAACCCCCCCAACCACCCTCACCCACTACCCACAGGGGAGTCCTACCAAATACCCTTGGGGCCAATACCCCCTCCCCCAGCACATACAGTACAATAATGTGCCAAATAACTATTATCCACATAGGGATAATACATTATTTGGCCATTATTAAACACATTAAATACCGTAATAAAGTAAAGAAAATTCTACTAACCTCATCAATAAGAAGGCTCCGTCGCCAGCATCATCCTTGGGGTCCGTTGCCAAAATAATAAATAGCCAATACATCTCAATTACATTAACATACCAATGAACCCCTTAATCACCTTTTCGGGTACTAACCTCAAAGGTAATTAAGGGGTGAAGCCATCCTGCAATGGCAACACCACTTATGCATAACATCCTCAATGAATTAAAAACCAATTTGCTACACAAATCTCATGTAATCATTCAATCTGAAGCCTCAAATGCCACTTAAAACATTGCATTTACAGTGTATACATGTAGCATAACATGTAAACTACATGTACACGCTGCAAATCAATGTTAACAATACAGTAATCCAACTCAAATAGCCTGACATCACAAGAAGTATATTATGTCATCAAATAAAGTCACCATCAATGAATTAACAGACATGAATTACATCCCTAAACAATTAAAATACCATCCATAACAATTACACAATTAACTATAGCTATCGTAACAGAGAACAAGTTCAAAACATACAAAAAAGGACACCAACAATTACAATATACTATAGCAAGACTCTCCATACCCTACAGTACAGCATAAAGCCCAAAACTTACATCTCTCTAATAATAAAATACATTTAACACACATCTATGCATAGCAGCATAGCCACAATCATTTACAATACAGAAAATCAAGCTTTAACAACACTATCATTTCTTACCCTGTATGTATATATCTCTCTAGACATACATACATACATACAGTGGCAAGAAATGATATGCATAAAAAAAAATGAAGACATGAAAAAGCAAAAAAAAACACATTAACATTAAATACATTTCTTTATTTAACTTACCATTACTTGCCCCCACCGACTCCCGTTGATCAGCTTACTCACGAACCAATCCACGAACAGGAACCCATAAAATAAAAAACCATAAAATAATAAACATTAAAATAATAAAACACGACAATCCAGGGGTCTTCTAGTTGTAATCCATCTTCATCTGTATTCTTCTACCTTCTTCCGGGGTCTTCTTGCCGTCCGGTGCCACGCCCTGGTCTTCTTTCTTCAGAGGAGGTCCTTCCTCCTCGGCGTCTGGCTTCAAAATGAGACGACATAGGCTTTTAAAGGCCTATGACGTCACATTTTCGTCATATGGTTCCCATGGCCCTGATTGGGCCGTGAAAACCATGTGTTTTGGCCGATGTAAAAAAAAATTATGACGTCACTTAAAGGCAATGACAGCACAGCCAATCAGAATGGCTTTGCTGTAATTCCCTTTAAGATGACGTCATGAAAAGACACATGGCCGGACTCACATGGTACGGCAGCCAATCAGAGCGTGGGAAGTCTATCCCTACTCTGATTGGTTCAAGTACCATGTGACAGAGGCTTTCAATGACGTCACATCCTTTCTCCCCCAAGCCTCTGTCACATGGTACTGGAACCAATCAGAGTAGGGATAGACTTCCCACGCTCTGATTGGCTGCCATACCATGTGAGTCCGGCCATGTGTCTTTTCATGACGTCCTCTTAAAGGCAATTGCAGCAAAGCCATTCTGATTGGCTGTGCTGTCATTGCCTTTAAGTGACGTCATCATGTTTTTTTACATCGGCCAAAACACATGGTTTTCACGGCCCAATCAGGGCCGTGGGAACCATATGACGAAAATGTGACGTCATAGGCCTTTAAAAGCCTATGTCGTCTCATTTTGAAGCCAGACGCCGAGGAGGAAGGACCTCCTCTGAAGAAAGAAGACCAGGGCGTGGCACCGGACGGCAAGAAGACCCCGGAAGAAGGTAGAAGAATACAGATGAAGATGGATTACAACTAGAAGACCCCTGGATTGTCGTGTTTTATTATTTTAATGTTTATTATTTTATGGTTTTTTATTTTATGGGTTCCTGTTCGTGGATTGGTTCGTGAGTTAGCTGATTAACGGGAGTCGGTGGGGGCAAGTAATGGTAAGTTAAATAAAGAAATGTATTTAATGTTAATGTGTTTTTTTTTGCTTTTTCATGTCTTCATTTTTTTTTATGCATATCATTTCTTGCCACTGTATGTATGTATGTATGTCTAGAGATATATATACATACAGGGTAAGAAATGATAGTGTTGTTAAAGCTTGATTTTCTGTATTGCAAATGATTGTGGCTATGCTGCTATGCATAGATGTGTGTTAAATGTATTTTATTATTAGAGAGATGTAAGTTTTGGGCTTTATGCTGTACTGTAGGTTATGGAGAGCCTTGCTATAGTATATTGTAATTGTTGGTGTCCTTTTTTGTATGTTTTGAACTTGTTCTCTGTTACGATAGCTATAGTTAATTGTGTAATTGTTATGGATGGTATTTTAATTGTTTAGGGATGTAATTCATGTCTGTTAATTCATTGATGGTGACTTTATTTGATGACATAATATACTTCTTGTGATGTCAGGCTATTTGAGTTGGATTACTGTATTGTTAACATTGATTTGCAGCGTGTACATGTAGTTTACATGTTATGCTACATGTATACACTGTAAATGCAATGTTTTAAGTGGCATTTGAGGCTTCAGATTGAATGATTACATGAGATTTGTGTAGCAAATTGGTTTTTAATTCATTGAGGATGTTATGCATAAGTGGTGTTGCCATTGCAGGATGGCTTCACCCCTTAATTACCTTTGAGGTTAGTACCCGAAAAGGTGTTTAAGGGGTTCATTGGTATGTTAATGTAATTGAGATGTATTGGCTATTTATTATTTTGGCAACGGACCCCAAGGATGATGCTGGCGACGGAGCCTTCTTATTGATGAGGTTAGTAGAATTTTCTTTACTTTATTAGAGTATTTAATGTGTTTAATAATGGCCAAATAATGTATTATCCCTATGTGGATAATAGTTATTTGGCACATTATTGTACTATATGTGCTGGGGGAGGGGGTATTGGCCCCAGAGGTATTTGGTAGGACTCCCCTGTGGGTAGTGGGTGAGGGTGGTTGGGGGGGTTAGTGGGGGAGGGTATGTGGGTGATGGTGGGTTAACCCCTTAATTACTGTAGCGGTTAATAACCGCTATGGTGATTAAGGGGTTAGGGGACATTACATTGGATGTTTTAATTCTTGTGTCTGTTTTGCAGAAGCGGATCGGGCATGGGCATGATGAAGATGACGATGGCCTTCATCGTGGCAGCCGCACATCGGTGAGTGCTATATGTATTTAATGTCTTTATTGTTGTGTATGTATTTTAAATGGACAACTGCACTATTATCCATTTGTGGATAATAGTAATGTTGCCCATTACTGTATTGTATGTTGTGTATTGCTGCTATATTTATTGGGGGCATTTGCGTTAACCCCTTCATTACCTTAGCGGCTATCCGCTATGGTAATGAAGCAGCATTAATGTATTTTAATAATATTGTGCGGGAGCAGGGGGGCCCCTGAGCTGAACCGCATTTATTTGTTGCTCAGAGACCCCCTGCTTCCCGAGTTAAAGGCCCCGGTTTGGGGCATCGGTTACAGTGTGGACGCCATGTTTGTTGCGGGCACGTAGCGTATTGGACGCTATAAACATGGCGGCTACACTGCCCATCCGATCACACATACCGGGGCCTGTAACTCGGGAAGCAGGGGGTCCCTGGTCCAAAAAGTGATGCGGTTCAGCTCGGGGGACCCCCTGCTCACTGTACAGTATTATTAAATAAATATTCATGTTTCTTCGTTACCGTAGCAGATACCCTGTAAGGTAAGGAACGAGTCTTTATTGATATGTGTGTTTTACTCATAGTGTATATGTGCAGAGGGTCTCCGGAGCTGAAGTGCTTTTGTTTTAGGTCCGGGGACCCCCTGCTCCCCGAGATACAGGCCCCTTTAGGGGGTGCCGGTATCCCTTTGCTTTATTTACATGCCGCGGTCACGTGATCAGGACCTTTAAATGCAGAGGGACCTCATAATGCACCTCATAAAGGGGTCTGTATCTCAGGGAGCAGGGGGTCCCCCGACCTGAAACCAATGCGGTTCAGCTCCGGAGACCCCCTGCACATGTACACTATGAATAAAAGTTGTTTTAAAAATAATTTTTATTGTGCTGATGTTTGCGCCGAGAGAGCAGCGGATCTCTCTCGGCTACAAACACAACTCGGCAGGGGACGGCTTCTCGGCAGTTTCTCGCCAGGCAGCCGTCCCGCCACTGGTTACACGCCATTTCATCAAATGGTGGTGGCTAATTCAATCGCCAGGGATTCGCCCCTTACAGCATACAGACAGTTTAACTCGCCAAAAACATGGCTAATTGCTAAACTGGCGAATGCATTTTTCCGCCGCTTACTGCATGAGGCCCTGTGTATGATATGCTATGGCCTAAATTATAAGGGTCACAAGAGTATTGCAAACCTGTGTTTATTCCTGTTTCGCTTATTCATAAACTGGTATACATGTACATATCCTGTTGTGGTGTTCCCCCTTCTTGCTTGCCACACATACGTGTGGGGGTCATTATATTGTATGAACTCAGGCCCCTACCTCATATACTAAGTATAGCCAAATAAAGAGGGATTACACCTAGAAGTTTGAAGACCTATCTCTGTACGTAGGAATATATATCTTGCGCAATCTTTCCCTGCGGCAACCCCCTGCCTGCTTCCCTCCCTGCTCATGCCCCCCCTCCCTTACCTTGGCTCCGGCTCACAGCGTCAAATGACGCCATTTGGTCATGTGACCCCTCTGCGTCATTTGAGGCCATGTTTCCATGGCAACGCGTCGCAGAAGACAAGGTAAGTGAAGTTGCAGAGGTCTCCAGCGATCCTCCATCATTCATTTAAATGCCTTGTGGGAAGAGCGCTGGGCCTCTGCAACCACCCCTGAAAAATCTTGCACCCCCTAGTTTGTGCCCCCCTGTTCTAAAGCATGCTGATTTACAGGGATTATATCATGATTCCAGCCACCTATTATGAACATGACAACAACATTCTCCGATTGTACATACTTTATTGTTTCAACTTCTGACATGTCTGGACATTCTCTGCAACTGAATCTGCTGCATTATTTTGAAAATAACCAATTAAGGGGCCTATGCAGAAAGCTCATTAAAAAAAATTGCCGTGTGTTTTGATTCGCCATTTTTTGCCGAGTTGCCCTCACGGTATGCAGAAAGGCCCGAATACCTGTGAGAGCAACATTAGCAAACATGGCGAGTTGCCGGCAGCGATAGGACCTGCCCTCCGAGAACGGCTCACCTGGCGAGATCTATCTGCTGCAGAGATCCGCCTCTCTAAGCGATAATTTCGCCAGAAATAAAAAATATTTTAACATTTAAATTGTATTCCTAGTGTAGTTGTGCAGGTGGTCTCCTGAGCAGAACCGCATTGGTTTCGGGTCCGGGGACCCCCTACTTCCTGAGATACAGGCCCCATTATGGGGTGCCGGTATCTCCAATGCATTTAAATGTCCCGGTCACGTGATCGGGGGATTTAAATTCTGCAGGGATGCCTTTGGATGACGTCACATCCTTTCTCCCAAAACCTCTGTCACATGGTCTACTACAGCCAATCAGATTGGGGATATAGTTCCCACGATCTGATTGGCTCAAGTTCCATGTGACGGCGGCCATATTGCTTTTGAGGATGTCATGTTAAAGGAAAAGGAAGCACAGCCATTCTAATTGGCTGCCTTCATTTCCTTTACATGACGTCACCAAAAAACATGTGGGAAACATTTGATAGAAATATGACGTCATAGGCCTATAAAAGCCTATGTCGCCTCATTTTAGACCAAGAAGCCGAGGAGGAAGGACCTCCTGTTCCTAGAGGAGGAGAAGGCCGTGCCGGAAGAAGATACAGATGAAGAAGAAGATACAGATGAAGACCCCGAAGAGATGTGCTGTGTTTGATTTTGCTATGTGTTTGATTTTGCAATGTGGTGTGTTTTATTTTGATTTGTGCTATGTTTTCTTTTGATATGTGCTGTGTTTGATTTTTATATGTGCTGTAATTGATTTTTATGTGCTGTGTTTTATTTAGCTATGTTATGTTTTTATTTGGGCCTGTTATTTGAATCCTTACCCATTTCTTTGAATATTGGTTAATCATGCCCAATATTATACGGACATGATGTACCCACTGTACAAATGAAGGAGTGAAGGGTGGGGGTAGTTGCCTGGGGAGGGTGGTTAGGCATCCAGCGTGGGTAGCAGGGCAGGTTATTAAACGCTAAGGTGATTAAGGGGCATGGGGACATTAGAATGTATTTGCTATTTATTTTTCTGGCAACGGAGGACAGGGACCTGCAATATCATGACGAGGACGCCCATCATATTGCTAGGGGTAAGTAGAACGGTTTTATTTACTTTATTTATGCTGGCTAATGTGTTTAATAAAGGAAAATAATTTATTATCCATATCTGAATAATAGTTATTTCGCCCATTATTGTACTATATGTGTTTGGTGGTGGGGGGGAGGGTTGTATTGATTTAAATGTAGGACATGTTTTATTATTTTACATACAGGATTGGTACCGCAGGGCAGCAGGGACCCATGGAGACCACCTGAGGACCCCCGGACGCCCTCAGGTACCACACGAGGACCCCCGGATGCCCATGGGTACTACCTGTGGACCCACGGGGACACCTGCAGGGTAGAACCGGGGGCTCCACAGACCCCGTGGGAACCACCCGAGGGCCCCCAGACCCCTGTGGGAACCCCCCGAGGCCCCCCAGGCACCTTTGGGGATGACTCGGAGACAATCGCGAGGACCACTCGTGGACCCAATTGGGGCCCCGAGGGTACCACCTGAAGGCCCACGGAGCCATGAGCACCCCCCAGGGTGCATTGTGGGGCTTGCGGACACCCATCGGGCCCACCGGGGACCCTCGTCTGCCTGGGGTATTAATCCTGTATGTAAAATAATAAATCATGTTTTTATGGGGGGGCACAGGGGGTGGGTGGGTTATATATTAATGTTTATTAAATATGGTAATGGTTTATTGGGGGCCTAAGAGGTGGGTAGTGGGTCTATTATGTGTATTGTTTTTATTGTGGGAAGCGGGGGTGGGTGAAGGGGGTATTGTCCCCAAGGATGGGTGGGTAGTGGGGGAGGTGGGTTAACCCCTTAATTACTCTAGCGGTTACTAACCGCTAAGGTGATTAAGGGGTTAGGGGACATTAGATTGTCTTTTTTTATTGTTCTTTATTCTTTGTAACAACGGAGGACATGGATGAGGATGGTCTTTATCGTGGCAGCCTGGCAGGGGTGAGTGCAGGATTTATTTACTTTATTTATGCTGCTTAATGTTGTATTTTTAATGGGCAAATGCACTATTATCCATATGTGGATAATAGTAATTTTGCCCATTATTGTACTGTATGTGTTAGGGGGGTGGGGAGGGGTGTATTAGATACTACAATGTTTATTGGGGGCCTAGGAGGTGGGTAGTGGGGCTGTTATGTGTATTGTTTTTATTGTGTGTAGCGGGGGTGGATGATTGGGTATTAGCCCCAAGGATGGGTGTTTAGGCCTTGCGGATGGGTAGCTGGAGGTGTTAACCCCTTTATTACCTTAGCGGTATTAACCATCAAGGTAATGAAGGGGTTAAGTCCACCCGCAACCGCCCCACAAGGTCTAAACACCCACCAAGGACCAAATACTACCTTCACCCATCCCCGCTGCCCACAATAAGCCTGGCACTGGTGGTTGACCCCGTCATTGCCTTAGCTGTAAATGCATTTTTCATGCATCAGATTCATGCCAGGGTTCTCCGGTGCTGGTATTAATTGGTATGAGCTTTAGAGACCGTGGTATCAATCCGAGGCAGGAAAAGTGAATTTTTTTTCTAAGTCCTGTCTCAGCACTTCTCACCAGCTTCTCCCCACCTCCTTGCCAACCTTTTTTGGCGGGACGATTTGGCGTGAATATCTCAATTCTAGAGTGGCGGTCAGCTGCGAGAAGCTGATCGGGGCTACTAGAATAACATGAGTTTGAGAAACTGGCGAACAGTGGAGAGAAGAGGCTTCTCACCGCCCGTTTGGCGAATTTTGTTTCTTGCCAAACAAAACGCTGATTTTTTAGCTTCTCGCCAGCTTCTTGCTGTTTACTGAATCACTATAGGCATTTTTGGCGAGAAGCTGGCGAAGAGTGACTTATCGGAGCTTTCTGCATAGGCCTCTAAGTACGTCAACGATAACATTTAGATGCATTCATGCTTAATCAGATACATAAATAAATGTAATTGGTACAGGTATCTAACAATAATGATGTGGAACATAAATTTTTATACATTTAGTCATAAAGCATTTTAAGTATTACAAGACTGTTTAAATTTAAGGTATCATCAAAAGCATACAGTACATATTTTATCAGAAAATAAATTAACGATATATGTAAATTAAGGCATTTTACAAGTATTTATAGCCCCACAATTATCAGGGGAAAAATATCCTTGGTAGTAACTTTATAGCAATGATATTTTGTCCTACAAAGTTCTGCAGAAATGGCACTGTACCAGACATTTTTAATGGCAGCATAAAATTAAACACCATTTACTTTGATATAAAGTTGAGATAGTATGTAAATTAAGTAAGTTTCAATACATGTGTCCTTACTTACATCTGTTGGCAGTTTAAATAGTTTTAGTGTCATTAATTGTTATAAAAGTGCAAGATTTGCTGTATTCTTGCCGCTTAGGACCAAAGGCACAAAAGTCTAATTGAACTAAGTAATTAGTAATTTGTCATTTCCTATTGTCAGCAATTACTTTCCATTAGAAATCCTCAGTGAAAATACTAATTTGAAGTGAGGTTTGCATTTTATTGCTGTCCATCCAAATTAGCTTAAAATTGACAGTTACATTTTTATTAAAAGAAAAAAAACTTGAAAGTTCCAAAATACAGTGAAAGAAACTGGAACAGTTCAGATAGTTTTATTATACCAAATTAACCTTTCAACAAACTGAATAATGCTTTGGAACCCTTTCTAGCACTGGAGAAGTAAAATTAGACATGTAAATATAGAATTTATCCTTTGCTGTAACCATAATAAACTGAAATATATTTTTGACAGGGAGAGAGAAGGATAGGAAGAGAGATGGAGAGGGAATAGAGAGTGAGAGAGGAAGAGGGAAAAGGCGGAGAATGGGAAGGGGGGGAGAGAGAGCTGTTTTATTAGTGTTCCAAGTGACATATACAGTACCTCTCCAACATATATATATATATATATATATACATCTCTCTCTCTCTCTCTCTCTCTCTCTCTCTCTCTCTCTCTCTCTCTCTCTCTCTCTCTCTCTCTCTCTCTCTCTCTCTCTCTCTCTCTCTCTCTCATAATACATATGCAAACACACCACCCATGCATCATGTATAGATGTATATATATATACATATACATACACATGCATGGACACTGTATATATGCATGATATATATATAGTCACCGGGACATGCCCTTCATGTATATGTCTATATATACTCTTTTGCATAGTCTTTGCCTCTTCTAAGCCATTACATATGCACTTGCCATTACCTGCACACTACTGAGAGGAGCCCGCCCTGGAGACCCTCTAAATCACTCACTCATCTTGTCTCGCCTTGACTACTACAATCTTCTCCTATTTGGCATTCGGCTTGTCCACCTTTCAAAACTGTTGCTGCCAGACTCATCTACCTCACTCTCTGCCCCCCAACCAAATCCCTACACTGGCACTCCATATCCTCTAGAATCAAATTTAAAACCATAGTTTTGGCTTACAAAGCTGTCAATGACACTGCTGCCCCCCTCCTTACACTGGCGACACACTTTATTCGAGCTCGGCTAGTCCCACGAATTCGGGTATACCCGGGTGTATTGAGGTTTGTGACTGTTTTCTGCCCGAGTGCATTGGGTTATTTTCCAGGCAGGGATTGAAGCATTTTATTCCCGCTGGCTGCAATACTGCACAGTATATATATATATACTGCATTACAATTCATGAATTTATGCCATCTGGTAGACACGCGAAGCATTGCAGCCTATTAAATCCTAATCATTATCATTTAACAGATCAGCCGCCCGTCAGCCAGGCATGAACCCAGGCTGGGAAGGCAAACGCAACGGGGCTTGTCAGAGGTGAGGAGCGGCGCATTCCAGGTATCTGCCAGGTACATACTGGGTATTTGCTCGAATAAAGTGTGTCGGTGCAGTACATCTCATCCATCCTCCCCAAATATAGTCATAAATTCACCCTATGTTCTACCCATGACATCCTACTTTTCTCATGATTTATTACTTTCTCAAAATCCCATCTACATGACTTCTCCCATGTCCCTCCTTTCTCTGGATTTCCCTGACACTTAGCATCAGATATTTAAAAACTCCATGAAAACTCACCTTTTCTAGGAAGCCTACTCGCCTTACCTCTAACAAACAACTTCCCTCCCCCTCCAAACACATTGGAACCAGTTGTGTGGCTGAATCAAAGTCGACCCTGATGTATACTCCTCCACCTCCACCCTCAACTTTACTGGGATAAGCTGTTCGGCTGGACCATACTCCACCCTGAGGTATACTCCATCCCACAAAGAGCAGCCACTTGTTTCAACATTGCCCCTCATTCCCTCTAAATTGTAAACTCTCATTAGCAGGTCCTTCATTACCTTTTGTATCTGTTTGTGCATGATTGTCCTTATTTATATGTAACTGTTTCCGTAATGATCAAATCTCTGTACCCCCATTGTACCGCGCTGTAGAATTTGTTGGCGCTTTACAACTAATGATAATAATTATTAGTATTTACTTATTAAAACTTTTAGCTTAACCATTAACTCTGTGACTGACTGGACTGACAGTATAGGAAAAGAGTCCAGGCCGCTTTGGCCAGACACCAGCCCAGGGAGTGGTCTGTGTGTGTCTAGTCCAGTCCCTGGGCTGGTGCCTGGCCACAGTGACATGGACTCTTCTCCTATACTGTTTCTGTGTCTATTATATCAATGATTTAGCTGTATATTTAATAAACGGATGCCCGCAGGATTAGACTGTTTTGTAATTCGCAGAATTATTATTAAATTCGTCCACAGATTTAAATAAATCTGCATGAACGGAATCCGATGGTGGATTCCAAAGAATCCACATGGATTTAGGATGCTCAATCCACCAGCGGATTTCCATGCGTGGATCGGATTGTACCCAAAAATTAGCGCAACAAATTTTGGCAGGTTCGCACACCTCTATTTACTACTACAGCTTTAAAGTCTTTAGTGGTCAATTAGTATGATGCTTATTGTCATTGTTGTTATATACAAGTGTGTTCGGTTACATCTAAATATAAAATTACTCTCTACAATGAACTTCTACTTTTAGCTCACTAACACAAAATTCAGACAAGATTCTGCTTGTTTCTTATTTCACCTAAAACTAAGCATGATCTCACGTTAACTGCAGTTAATGCAGGATCAAGTTCTAATACCCCTTACCAAAGCGAATCCCCCTTATCAAAGTGATTCTTAGCCTAGGTTAAGAATGTAACTATTTTCAAAATCTCATTGGCAGTAGTTAAGCTTTTACGGTATTACTTGTAGAGATGTGATGGCTGTGGGTCAGTGCGAACGTTTGCAAATAATAATTCACAGAGACCTTCAATATTTTTCCATTGAAATCTAACTAATTTCTAATTCACTGTATTCCTCCTTATACCTGTGCACCAAATTATTCACAGAATCAAGAGAAGATTGGAAAAATCAGAGGAAAAAAAACTAAATACTTTGGCGTTGGTATCCTTTGTTCTCAATTTTCAAAACAAACCATTATTAGCTGCTGTTACAGTAGGTCCCATATACACTCTTGATAAAATCAACACATTATGAATACAGGGTGTAAGACAATTAATAAATATGTAGTCAGGTCCCCTTTGGCTCCCCGGCTCCCCGTTCCTCTTCTCCTTACCGTCCCCAGTAAGTAGGCAGTTGCGGGGACGAGCGCGTCTCTCGGTGGCTTCAGAGGCACGGCGCCGTCATCTTTGTTATGTCCGCACAGGCGCGGAGGCACGCGCATGCGCAGAGGCGATGCGACGGCCAATATAGTGAGCACGAAGGAGCAGAGATGGCGCTCCGTAGCGCAGGGACTCCCCAAATTCGCGCAGGCGCAGTTAAGCATAGCGGCGGCCATTACAGCTTCACACAGGCGCAGTAAAGATAGCGCACACGGTCCCAATGCTAAAGAGGTCCTGAGTGGACTACAATTCCCAGCAGCCTCTGGGGACTGACCTATCACCCACATCACGTGCAGCCAGCCAGCAAATAGAGTTTGCAGCTTCTCCTGTTGGAGAAGGTTACAATGTTGCAGAGCCCACGCTAGTCAGTTGGAGCTGGGAGAAGGAAGGGGGAGGAAGTGTGTAAGGAGCAAGTGGCTTCTTACACTAGGCCAGGTTACCCCCAGGTCCCAGGTAGGCTCCACTCCCTACTAGGTTAGTGGGTAAGTTCATAGGGAAGGCTCCTTAGGTAGGGACCCTGCCATTAGGTGAGTGTAAGTCTAGTCAGTGACACAGCTGCAGTGCTGTGTACTCTGACAAAAAGAGACAGTGTGGCTTTGAGTGCAGCCACAGCAGTTAGCTTTGTCTGTGTCAGTGAAAGGCCTCTCATAGGAAGAAGGGGGGTTGCTTTCTAGTTATACAGTGTGTGTAATATCACCAGTGCCAGTTGCATGTGGTGAACTGCCAGAGTCTGGGAACAGACAGAATCTACAGCAAGAGATCTTCTGCATGCAGGGGCTAGGGTAGAGGTATACCCCAGGTTCCCCGTGGCGGAAGCTCAGCCCTCCTGGTTGCCAAACAGGTACAGCACCACACTGATAAGTAGTCAGATACACCTACCCACCTCAATCTCACTTAGGGTGGAGGAAAGAGGGCTACAAATAAAATAATGGATTGTCAATGTTTAATAAAGCAGAGTACACCTGTTTTAAATGAGAGAAAAATGTGGGTCTCAGTAAGGACTAAAAGGATAATTCTGTTCAGATCCATCCAAGAAAGGTGGTTCTATAGCTTTTGGTGTGAAACCATTTTTTTTAAAATATATTTACGGAAACAGTAAAAATATTAGTAATTTAAAGAAATTTATATTTTTGTAGATTTGAGTGCAATGTATTAGGCCTATTGTACAATTGCCTTCACATATGAGAAGATAATCTTTTAGAATGTCTACTTTCCAGACAGCTTTTGGTTTTGCATACTGATAATAAGTTATAAAAAGGGAAGTCAGGAATGTGAGCAGACCAGACAAGAATGTTAAATGATCTCATCTATAGGATGGTGCTTACTGGTACAGGTTTCTCTTAGCACAGGTGGTATAGTACAGCTAAACTGAGATCGATAGAACTTTGCTGCATGGTTGACATGGTTATCACTAGAAAACTAAGTAGTTATATATGATTAATAAGGCAGGCCTCTTAGAAATCAATTAGAGGCAGCAGATAATTAAACTGTACAAGTCTATGTCTAATAATTCACTAACTATTAAATGCAGACTTGGTCTATTTGTACATTCGGATCAGCATTTAGTAGTATAGTGGACCAATAATTCTTATTTTTTTATAATTTATGTGTTACCATGATTAACTTGTTGAAAAGAAGGGATGATAAATCTCCATTCATTATTTAATGACCCTACAAAAAAGTTATAATTTTCAATTCACATACTTTGATAGCTTAGATTTTTCAGTTCTCTTTAATTTGCTCAAGATCCAGCGTACATCACTGTTCAGTGACACTTTATCCTAAATGGAAATTAAGTAACGCTAATTAAAATGGAATCCCTATAAAGAAGCATATAATACTGACATGGATTGGAATGAATTGCATTTATACTGTATTATTTTAGTGTAGGGCTTTTCTTCCTAATTTTCCTGCATTATAAGTCATAATCCCAGTATTTGTCAACTCATAAAGAATGAAGCAGAAAACAGGTTATCTTGCACACTTACAGTATTTGCACTATATGCAGTAAATAAAATGATATAATAAATAACAATATTTTGTGTTTGAAATACTAGCAAAGTAAAAGGTATCTGAGCTATGGAAAGTATAGATAATCTAGCAGGATTTTCACATTTAAATTTTCAATTTGCCTGATAAATGAACTATTCAATTAAAACAATCATCAACTAATGGAGAGATTTAATACATATGAAACAGGAAAAATATGTAGACTGAATTTGATTTCATTCATGTTTTTCCTTTCAGTTAAAACAATAATTCAATTGCCAATAAAAAAATCAAACTGGTTCATTACATCTTCATCTTTCATCGTCTTGTGTTTTAGCATTAGCTCACATTCAGCCCAATAAAGAAGTCAACTTCAGTGTAGCTTGTAAATAAATCACTGGCTTCAGTTACTTTACCGCTACCTGTTTGTCATTCAAAAAATAATGGTTAATCAATGGCTAATCAATAAAGATGTGTAACGTATTAGTTTGCAGTCCTTCATCATTCTATTTTCTTCAATTGCCTGGAGGTTTGTGTTCAGTAGTACTCACAGAATTGATTACAATTGAGAGTGATCATTCAACTTGTGCAGGGAGCTGTCAGTGGTGCTTTCTGCTAAGTCTTATCATCCCATTTAATTCTACTTACCTAGGCTTGACAAACCAACTACCCAATTGGCAACATGATTTCAGATACAGTACTAAAACTCAAACAGTGTCTAGTAAAACAAAATCTCAATGGTATTTATTACAGTGTATCTACTGCAAAGCTGGTGCAATGATGCAAAAAGGAACACCTGTCTTGTTGAAAGGAAACAACCGCATTGATAGCAATGGGATTTCCTACTTTTATAAATGTGGTTGTTTTGAATGTGATTCATAATCCTGGGCACCCGAATGATCTAAAGGTGCAATCCCTTTAAAACCAATTTTGAGAGAAACAAAGAGAAACAGATGTTTTTTGTATTTCTAAGCAATTTTGTTAAACGTTAAGTGTATGATCTCAAGTAAGTAACTTAACACTTTTTTTTTGCTTCTTGCATCCCTTATTGCAATAAGCCCACAATAATGGATGTAGCACCTCTATAAGCAAAAAAGCACAGCATTACAGAACAGTACGGTGTATTTAACTGCATTTGTGTGACTGTGTGTGTATCAGTGTATGATAGAGATTTTGTGCACAAAGGTTAAAGAGCATCAGGTACTGGCATTAGCTGAGTCAAAGGCTATAAATAGCAGGGGGCCCTGTTAAAATATGTACTTACAAAATATTTATCCTGTCCTGTCTATTACTTTGAAGCTTGTGGGTGTTACTCATTAAACTGTAGTGCTGACGATTGGGGACGGGAGTCAATGTGTCAGTGTCAGTTTCTGTGTGAGAGGACCCCGATAAGCACTATTACAGTTTAATTGATAACCCCATATATCCAATAAACCGTTGTAAACGGGATATATAGGTTAATATACCAAAGTTATATTTGAGGTGCAATTTAAAAAAAGCACTCAGTCATAGAACATCACACAATACATTTTTTATGTGTGTAGCCCTTTTTGTGGACCGGCCGACCCACCCAATCCCACATTGGCCCCTCGTGGTCTAACCGGTCCCTTTCCCTGTAACACACCTGCTCTAAGGGACTACTGGTACTGCATAACCTGTGTGGCTCCAGGAGATCTGAGCCTCCGCTAGCTGGGAGCCTGGGGAAAACCTTACCCTTACTTGGTGCAGCGCCTCCACTTACCCAGGATCCCCCGTGAGGAAAGATAGCCCTGAGTAAGAAATACAATAACACTTATAGATAAACAATACTAACTCTTTACTTAACACACATATAACACATTACATAACATAACCATAACCAGATGCTCTACCCGCATCACATCAACCCAATGTCTGGTGTACCCCAACCAAGTGTCCTGTGATCACCCCACACCCAATGTCTCGTAACTCCTACGGAGGTCGTGGGTGACTGCGCAGTCACTATTTAAGCTAGGGCCCAGTTGGTGCACTTAGAATATGGAAGATACCTTCCGAGCACTCCGATGCTCGGGACCGCGACACACTTTCTTCTAAAAGGGTCAGACGTCCGTCTGATCCTATTCCAGGTACTCTGCCGGTGGACCCCAACGAGGGTCCCACCGCTCAACGGGAACTGCAACCGGACCACGGCAACACCAACCGCGTGGGAACAGCAACCGCCGCTATCCCTATCACTAACCACTGCTAGAGCGACAGCAACCCTAACCTAGGGCCTGTCCCTGAAGAACCGCAACCTGGGATGGCTTGGGGAAAACTCCTAGGGCCTGTGGACAATAACCGCCCCCCTTCCCCTAGCTACCCAGTCTAAACTGTATCTGCTAATCCTAGCAGCCTAACACACCTGCAGCCAACATTCAGCTTACACTGTCAGCCTGCAGGGATTCACACCGTGCACACACACACTGCACGCACTGCGCACAGCACATGCAGCGACACACACCCAGACAGCTGCAATCACACACAGCCACCTGGATCCCGCAGCAATCCCACTGCTAGCACACTGTGCCTCTTTGACAGTGCCCACAGCACTCTCCGCTGTGGCACTACCAAACCAGCACTTCCCACACTCAAGGGTCACCTCCCTAGCTAAGTCGTCCCTCCTCAGTCTAAGGCACTCTTCAGTTACCCCCTACCCTTACCCGGGAATTGGGGCCTGCCTGGGGATCTAGGGAGAACCCTTACCTGATGCAGGAGCCACGAGCTCCCTGCACCCTTCCTACTCCTTTCTCTGCTCCTTCCTGACTGCTGTAGCAAAGCCCGGGAAATGTATCTATATTCCCGGGCTGGGCTTCCTTCAGCCCTATTGGCCACTAGGGAGCACCTGACCTCTGCCTCCCTAAGCCTCCTGGGAATTGTAGTTCCCAGGGGCTGCCTAATGCATTGGGGCCGCGTGCGCGCTTCCCTCGCGCATGCGCGAACCCCTAATGGCCGCCTCAACCTGCGCATGCGCGAACCTACGCGCAATGGCGGCGCACTCTCTCCTAGCCGCCGAGCCGGTGGCAACGCGATCGCGGCCTTAGCGACGGCCCGATCGCGTCCCCGGCAACCACAGCTCCGATCTGCTCCCTGCTCTGGCCCCCACCCTCGCGAAGTGCCGGCGGGTCCGTCAAAGCCTCCGGCGGCACCCGCTACCGCACGGCACTCGCGGAGGGGGGCCAGAAAGAGAAAATTTACATCAGGGCTACATGTGTTTAATTATTTAAGAGGAATTTCAGTTGTTTTCTGAGTTAAACCGTTAATACCTGAAGAATTCGTTCTGCAAAGCACAATAACATATAGCACAAAATACATACAAAAAAGGTGGTTTCATACTTTTCTGAGGTAAGAATATAGCCGAAATGTCTACGATGAAGTGATGAGCACCTTGTTATAAGGAAGCTTTCATTAAATTCCCAGTTGTGGTCATGTTTAAGAGCCCTAAAATCACTTTAAATCTATGAGTTTGAATGAAGAAAAAAAAAAAGCAAACGTGAGGTTTATTTTAAATCTATAATTTTGACAGTCCCCACAAGTAATGTATTTTCCTAAAGCCCAGGCACTTTACGGCAGTACTATATTTAGACTTTACAGGCATTATCCTTCAAGCTTACAATCTAATGTTTTGCTGCTGGAAGCACAGCAAATTGCCCAAGTGACTTACCAAGGTCACAGAGAGCTAACACTGGGATTGAAGCCACACTTTCAATGTGTAATTACAGCAATATAGGATCAAATGTTGTTATATGGAATTCAACATCAACATACACTTGTTGCTTTGTATTTTACATTACAGCGGTGTGTGTGTCTCTGTTTTGTCAAGAATGTGTACCCTCCAGATTTTAACATTGACAATTATATATATAAATATATATATATAAAATTCAGTTCAGATCCATCCAAGAAAGGTGGTTCTATAGCTTTTGGTGTGAAACCATTTTAAAAAATATATATTTATGGAAACAGTAAAAATATTAATAATTTTAAGAAATGTATATTTTTGTAGATTTGGGTGCATATTTATTTTTTAAATAATTAAGTCAGAAGAATATAAAATATAAAAAAGCAGGGAATCTGCAGTACAGAATGACAATGCATTTTAAAATATCATTTAAACCGGTAATAGAAACTTGTTATATTTTTTCCTATATGAGATTTGTTTTTTTGGTCACCGTATCATTAAGTGTTTAAAGTTGATTTGCTCAAAGTTATATTTATTACTTATGGGAACATAAAGAATTGCAGATGGGAATAATGTGCTACCTTGATGCAAAGAGCCTCAGTTTTACGATGCATCCTTTGAGTAGATGCATCATTATGCTTTGAGTCAACTTTACGCCACTTCCATTAGTGAGTGATTTGCAGAGAGGTTATTGAATCAAGTAGGGGACGACAAAAACAATGTTGTACTGTATTGAGGAGTAATTTGCATTCATATCCCATGTAATATTCATTGTAATGGTAGTAATGTCCCAGCATTTTTTTAAATTCCCTTACTATATTACCTGTTGGGAGGATATTCCACAAATTCACCACCCTTTCCTCACACTTCCCCTGAATCTACCACCCTCCCGTTTCAGAGCATGCATTCTTATTCTAGTACTTCTCTCCTGTAGCTTGTTGAAACCCTTTGTTTTTTTTAAAGTTGCAATCATACCCTCCTCTCCCCCTTCTCTCCTTCAAGCTGTACATATTACTGTCCTTTTGTCGTTTCTGATTAGTTTTATGGCGCAGTATTTATTTTAGTAGCCCTTCTTTGTACAATTTACCATTTATTTGTCTTTCTAGCGACGTGGGGCCTCATGCATTAAGCACCGAAAAAGCACTCTCGGCAGGGGTTGAATTTTGGCATGATTTTGGCGATTTGCCCTCGCAGTATTCAGGAAGGGCCGAATCCCTGGCGAAAAAATGAAAATGTGTGGTGCTTCTAAGAAAAACCTTTATGAATATAAATATTAATTTCATTTACACAAACTGTTCCTGAGATGATAACCCCTTTTGATGAGATGAATGGGAAACTCACTCCTCCATATATTCTGACTAGTGGGTAATGGCCCCCACAAACACTGCAGTAAGGGGCCACACTTATAATTTGAAAAAGTGTCCCAGCATATATGTCAGATTGGAGTTATACAAAATTCTACAAAGTTCATAGAGAAATAACTCACTTTTTGGAGTGGATGTGATCCCATGTGCTTCTTCTGCCAGATAGGGGTGTGCATCCGATTTTTCTTGAAGGATAAACGTGAAGAACAGAGAAAAAACAGGCACCGTTGCTCAGGGAGGGCAAAAAAAAAGTAATTAAGCCAAGGAGAGGTTTGACCCTTAAAAAAATATATTTAATGGAGCCAGCATACAGATACAGCTACATAACGGGGTACACAGGACCCCCACCAACGCGTTTCGAGCGGAGCTCTTTATCAAGGTCACCCCATAAAGTGGCCTGTATCTCGGGAAGCAGGGGGTCCCCGGACCTAAAACCAAAGCGGTTCAGCTCCCGAGACACTCTGCACATCTACACTATGAGTAAAACACACATATAAATAAAGAATCAATCCTTACCGTAGCGGCTATCTGCTATGGTAATGAAGCAGCATTAATGTATTTTTAATAATAGTGTATGGGAGCAGGAGTCCCCTGAGCTGAACCGCATTGATTTGTGGATCAGGGACCCCCTGCTTCCCGAGTTACAGGACCCGGTATGGGTCATCGGGTGCCAGTATCGCCGCCATCTTTATAGAGCCCACGTCGCGTTTTGGACGCTATAAAGATGGTGGCGACACTGGCCTCCGATGCCCCATACCGGGGCCTGTAACTCAGGAAGCAGGGGGTCCCTGAGCCACAAATCAGTGCGGTTCAGCTCAGGGGACCCCCTGCTCCCGCACAATATTATTAAAATATATTAATGCTGCTTAGCGGATAGCCGCTAAGGCAATGAAGGGGTTAAGGCATAATGGCATGTTTATTGGGGACAATTGCCCCCAATAAACATTGCAATAAACAACATACACCCCCTGTGCCCCCAACAACTCCTATACCCCCATTACATATATGACATTTTTGGGATGCACAGCAATGATACTACAGGCCGGCGGTGGCCCTCGGGTGTTCCCCGAAGGTCTACAGTACCAATTCTGTGCCCCTCCCCAAAAAAACCAACAACACAAATACTTTACAATAAATACACCCCCCCCTAACACATACAGTACAATACAGTAATGTGCAAAATTACTATTATCCAAATATGGATAATAGTGAATGTGCCCATTTTAAATACATAAAGAACAATAAATACATTAAATACATATTGCACTCACCCATGTCCGGCTACCACGATGAAGGCCATCCTCATCTTCATCACCGTCCATGCCCCCTCCGATGCTGCAAAACATAAACAAGAAATAAAAACAGCCAATGTCATGTCTCCTAACCCCTTATTCACCATAGCGGTTATTAACCGCTACAGTCATTACAGGGTTAACCCACCCTCACCCACCACTCGGGAGGCCTAAACACCCTCCCTCACTACCCCCCCACCCCGTAAGGCCTAACCACCCTCACACACTACCCAGCCAGGAGGCCTACCCACATACCCCTGGGACCAATACCCCCTTCCCCCACCCCCAGTACCCACAATAAAAACAATACACAGCCCCACAATAAACATCATTATATTTATTACATACATAACCCACCCCCTGTGACCCCCCCCCCCCCCATAAATACATGATTTATTATTTTACATACAGGGTTAATACCCCAGGGCCATGGGAGTCCCCGATGGGCCTGACGGGTCACCTCACAGACCTACAGTAGCCCAGCACCTGGTTTCAAACAGGGTCTGGAGGGCTGCGGGTGGTCCCTGCCAGGCACCATGGTCCACAAGGTGGTCTCCACGGGTCACTGTGGGCCACAATGGGGTCCCCACGGGTAGGCCCACGGCTGTCTGGTGGGCCCTGGGTCAGACCCACAGGTGTCTGAGGGGCCTCGTGTGCTTCACACAGGGGTCTAGGGGCCCTCGGGTGGTCCCTATGGGTCCGCGGTGCCCCCACAGATGTGGGGCCACCGGTTCTTCCCTGCACGTGCCCCCCATGGACCCGGCAGCCGTTTACCCGTGAGAAGTCTGAGGAGACCTCAGGTGGTCTCCATAGGTGTCCCGCAGACCTGAGGAAACAACCCTGTATGTAAAAATAAATAAACATGTCCTATACATTAAATACATCAATCCCCCTCGCCCCCCAACACATACAGTACAATAATGTGCAAAATAACTATTATCCAGATAGGGATAATATATTATTTGCCCATTATTAAACATATTAACTAGCATAATAAAATAAATAAATTTCTACTGACCTCATTAATATGAATCCCCCTCGACAGCAAAATCCGTGTCCTCCGTTGCCAACACAATACATAGCCAATATATTGCAATTACATTGTGATATCAATTAACCCCTTAATCACCTTATCGGATAATAACCGCAAAGGTAATTAAGGGGTTAAGTCACCCTGGCCCGATACCCACCCTTCACCCATTCATTTGTACAGTGGCTTCATCATGCAAATATATATATATATATATATATATATATATATATATATATATATATATATATATATAGAGCAGAAAATAGCCGTGTTAGTCCAGTTGCGATAGTGCAGAATAAATGAGTTCTTCAGTATTAGGTGATACCTTTTTTATTGGACTAACAATTTATGTCATAGGACAAGCTTTCGAGAGTTCTCCTCTCTTCTTCAGGTCAAGCAATACTGATTTACACAGGAATCAATGGCTAAAACAGTGTATAGAGAGAGAAAAAAAAACAGATATTTACTGTAGATAAGGTAGGGTGTTAAGTGTTTGAAGCCAGGAGACAGTGTCAAAGAAAGGTGGGGAGGGGGAGGGATGCTGGGGGGGGGAGGGAGAGAAAGGAGAGAAAGAGTTGAGGCAACTCTTATCCACGCTTTCTCTCCTTCCCCCCCCCCCCCCCCCAGCATCCCTTCCCCTCTCCACCTTTCTTTGACACTGTCTCCTGGCTTCAAACACTTAACACCCTACCTTATCTACAGTAAATATCTGTTTTTTTTTTCTCTCTCTATACACTGTTTTAGCCATTGATTCCTGTGTAAATCCGTATTGCTTGACCTGAAGAAGAGAGGAGAACTCTCGAAAGCTTGTCCTATGACATAAATTGTTAGTCCAATAAAAAAGGTATCACCTAATAATGAAGAACTCATTTATTCTGCACTATATATATATATATATATATATATATATATATATATATATATATATATATACATATACATACATATATATATATATATATATACACATGATGAACCAATATACAAAGAAATGTTTAAGTGTTAACTAAAACATGCATAAATACAAATACCACTTCTCCATATTTGCCACAGTAAAACAAAATCCTATTTCCTAATAGAATCATTGTCATCTGCCGATCAAAAGCATTAAATTCCAATCAAAACATTGAATTGTCATTGTATACATGATGCATAAAATCTGTGCACCATGTACACTCTGGCAATCAATGTTAACAATAAAATATTCAAAAGAAAATACAATCAAATCCAAACAAGTATACTATTTCAACCAAGCAAGCCAACCTAAATAAATTACCATTAATTAATGAAATCCCAAAACAATTAAAATGCGATCCAAATCAATTACACAAGTAACTCTTTTAATCGTTAAACAAAGCCATTCTCCCAAAAACTAAACATCTGACAAAATAGTAGTACCAAAAAAACACACTATAACAAAGCAAGCCTCACCCTGACCTAAAGTGTAGCATAGAACACCCAAAATTACATCTATCTAATGAAAAATTACATTACACACATTTAAGAATAGCAGCATATCAAAATACATTGAAAAAGTTCAAAACAAGCATTTCCAAACAAATCATTTCTTACCCTGTATGTATATATCGATAGAGACATACATACATACATACATACATACAGTGGCAAGAAATGATAATGGAAAAAAATTGTATCACATATAATACATTACCAAAAACAGTTAAAGTTAAAAAAAAATTACATTTATTTTGTTCACTTACCATTAGCTGCCCCACTCACCGACTCCCGTTGAACACCAAGCTCTCCAACCAATCCAAGCACAGCAACAGGAAGCCATAAAATAAAAACCATGAAGGGGTTAAGTCCACCCGCAACCCCCTCGCAAGCCCTAAACAGCCACCAAGGGCCAAATACCCCATTCACCCACCCGCGCTACCCACAATAAACCTGGCACAGCTGGTTAACCCCTTCATTGCCTTAGCGGTTAGCCGCTAAGGTAATAAAGTGGGCTTTAAATGCATTTTCCTGCCTCGGATGCATGCCGGGGAGCTCCGGTGCTGGTATTAATTAAATCTCAATTCTAGAGTGCCGATCAGCAGCGAAAAGCTGATCGGAGCTACTAGAATTCAGCCAGTTTCAGAAAGTGCCGATAAGTGGCGAAAAGTGGCTTATCGGCACCCGGCTGCCGAAAAGTTTTTCCGGGGGAAAAAAAATGCTGATTTTTCGACCTTATCGGTGCTTACTGAATCTGGAAGGCAATATTGGTGAGAAAATGGCGAAAAAAGCCTTTTCGGCGCTTACTGCATAGAGCCCGTGGTCTCCACAATTGAACACAGAACTCTAGAGCCCATATTAACTAAAGGGTGTGAAAATTTAGCATGACTCTCATTTTTTTAAATGGTAGTTACGTTATGGTAAAGCGTAGCACCCTTTACTTAATATGGACACGTGCAAGGTCTTAAAAATGATCTACAGCCGAGGTGGGTAACCCTGTCGCCAATCGCCACAAGTGGTGAATCGGCCATGAAAGTGTGGTGAATTTGAGTTTGCCAGCTCCCACAGTAAAATAAACTTTTTCCTGATGGCGTGTGCTGGTTTCTGCTTTCTCAATGAGTCAACGAAGTGAACCAGCAGCAGGTGATAGTGCTGAGGTGAGTGAAGCAGCAGGTGATAGTGCTGAGGTGAGGGAAGCAGCAACAAGTGACAGTGCTGAGGTGAGTGAAGCAGCAGGTGATGGTACTTAGGTGAGGGAAGCAGCAGCAGGTAATAGTGCTGAGGTGAGGGAAGCAGCAGCAGTGATAGTGCTGAGGTGAGTGACGCAGCAGCAGGTGATAGTACTGAGGTGAGTGATGCAGCAGCAGGTGATAGTGCTGAGGTGAGTGACTCAGCAGCAGGTGATAGTGCTGAGGTGAGTGAAGCAGCAGATGATAGTACTGAGGTGAGTGACTCAGCAGCAGGTGATAGTGCTGAGGTGAGTGAAACAGCAGGTGATAGTGCTGAGGTGAGGGAAGCAGACGAATAGTGTGTTGTTTTAAATGTTCGATTGAGCAACCTAATTTCTCAATTTATTCATGGTGTGGTGATTTTCACTTCTCATTCGCCACACCTGCGGCTACATTGAAAAATAGGTTGCCCACCTCTGATCTACAGTATAAAGTGTCATCACTACCTCTCTCTTTCTGCTGCTAATACTGTACCTCTCCCGATGCAAGCTAACATCCTGCTGGCTTTCCCCATTGCTTTGTTAGATTGCTTTCCTACTTTTAAGTCAGCTGAAATAATGACTCCCAGGTCCCTTTCCGCTATAGTATTTGACATTATAGTGACATTAATCTTGTATTCTGTCTTTGGGTTTGTGTTACCAAAGTGCATTATTTTTTGCAGTTCTAGACATTAAATTGTAGTTGCCACACTTATGACTATTTCTTTAATTTACAGTACTAAATCATTGTATGTATGTATGTACTGCTGCGACACACTTTATTCGAGCAAATACCCAGTATGTACCAGGCAGATACCTGGAATGCGCCGCTCCTCACCTCTGACAAGCCCCTATGCATTTGCCTTCCCAGCCTGGGTTCATGCCTGGCTGATGGGCGGCTGATCTGTTAAATGATAATGATTAGGATTTAATAGGCTGCAATGCTTCGCGTGTCTACCAGATGGCATAAATTCATGAATTGTAATGCAGTATATATATATATATACTGTGCAGTATTGCAGCCAGCGGGAATAAAATGCTTCAATCCCTCCCTGGAAAATAACTCAATGCACTTGGGCAGAAAACAGTCACAAACCTCAATACACCCGGGTATACCCGAATTCGTGGGACTAGCCAAGCTCGAATAAAGTGTGTCGCCAGTGTATGTATGTATGTCTTTATTTATATAGTGCCTACAGCAGTACGCAGCACTTTACAAGAGAGACAATACAGTACAGGGCATTATGGTGCAATTAAGTGCAACAAATAAGATCAGACAATAATAATGGAAATCCCTGCTCGGGAGAGCTTACCATCTAAGTGGTATGATGGGGAACGTATAGAGACAGTAGGTGAGGGAATAAGTGCAGTAGATAGAAGTCATTGCTAGGAGTGACTGTGGGTGTGTGATAGTAGCAATGTGTCTAGGCTATTAAAGTGCTTCATTTCAGAGGTTCGTTCTAAGGTTTGTCATGAGAGAAGGTGCTTGGTGTAGAGATGGGTGAACCCACCGAAATCCGTTTCCTGGTTTTCTCGGATTTTCAACCCAAAATCCGTTTTGCGGTGTAAAATCTGCAAATGGATTTGGTCGGTTTGAATCCACGTGGATTCATCAAAAACCATCATTGGATACAACTCGTCAATGGATTTGTAGAATAAAGATCCAAATTCGCCAAAAACATGTGCCCATCTCTACATATACTGAGTGTGAGCAAGTTCCACAGGTTATGGCCAGTGAGGGGAAAAGGTTTAAGGAGAGAGAGCAGTAGACGTTATTAAAGGGGTAAAAAGAAGACAGTTGTGGGTGGAAAACAGGAGATGAACAGGGACATAGCAAGAGATCAAAGCTGATATGTAGGGAGGAAAAGATGAGTGGAGAGCCTTGAAGGTAAGGAGGAGAACTTTGTGGGTGATCCAAAACATGATGGAAAGCCAGGAGAGGGATTTAAGGAGATAAGCAGAGGCTATGTTGGGTGAAAGATAAATTATTCTAAGAGCAGAATTTTGTATAGATTGCAAAGGAGAAGATTGTGAGGCAGGAAGTCCTTTTAGCAGTATATTACAATAATCCAGATGGGAGCGGATAAGGGCATGCATTAGCGTTTTAGCAGTAGCATGACAGAGAAAAGAGTGGATCTTGGCAATATGGCGGAAGAAGCGACACGTTTTAGCCATGTGAATGTTAACGGAAAAGAAAAGGAAGGAGTCAAATGTCACTCGTAGGCAATGTGCTTTGGTAACAGGATAGATGGTAGAACCATTTACAGTGATGGAAAAGGGGAATATTGGGCCAGATTTAGGGGGAAATAATTATTTTGTTTACGCCCCTAAAGTGTCAACCATGTTGCAGATCTTTCTGTACAAACATTTTTACTTTCCCTTCCAGATCATATTGTAATGTCAGTAATAAAAAATATTAATGAGCACTGGTCCAAGAACAAATCTCTGAGGTACTCTGACCCCATTTCACTTAACCAAGTCTGTATATCTGTTCCTGAATGAAAACTTTATTACGGAGATGCCGCCAAACAGATACTCAGCACCATGTGAAATACCCTTGAAAATGCTTCAAATTTAAAAGAAACCACAACGGGAGTGCAGGGCAAGTATATCGTTTTCTATGCTTGCTCCTCTCCAGTCAACTGGAACTACACCTGTTAATAGTGACTGGTTAAGTAGTTCTGTTAATTGTGTTGCCAGCACAGCCCTAAACTATTTTAAAACCCTTGGATGTATCCTGTCTGGCCCCACTGACTTGTCCACTATTAGTTTTGAAAGTTCCACTAGAATTTTTTCCTATGTAAATTGACTTCTTCCTTTCTATTCATGTTCATGTTACCCAACTGTGGTCTCTTTTCTCACTTCTGCTGTGAAGGCTGAGCAAAACATTAATGATTAAGGTGGCTGCTATACCTTTGTATCTTGAACATGACTGACTGTCCTCTTCTGACTTTAATTATTCCTCTTTTTGTTTTTCGCCTTTTGCTTACTGTATATACCTTTAAAAAAAAGGTGTTGTCTGCCTTCTTTACTGGGCTATTTTCTCTTCTGCATGGGCCTTTAAACATCGGATTATTTGCTTAGCATCCTTCTGCCTAGCTTGGCATAGTTCTCTATCTTCCTTCCTTCAGCCTATACTTCCTAAAAGCTGTCTTTTTAGCCTTTGCAGTACCTGTGACCTCCTTTGAGAACCATATAGACTTTCTTTTCTTCGTGCTTTTACTAACCTGTCGGATACAAATGTATGTTGCTTTTAGTATTACATCTTTTAGTGTTTCCCATTGCTCCTGCACTCCACTCTAATACATCCATCCTGATAGAGAATCCTTTTAATAGTTTCCCAACTCTAAATTGTAACTTTTTAAAATCTATTGTGTCTCATTCTTTATACTACAGTAAACAGGGGTGCACAAACTTTTCCCCGTGCGCACCCCTGCCTGCTCTCCTTGGCGCCCCCCATCCCCCCACACCCTGCTCGGCCACAGCGTCAAATGACGCGCGGGGTCATGTGATGTCATGTTGCCATGGTAACGTGACATCACATGACCCCGCGCCAGGTTATCATAACGACGCGTCGCTGGAAGGAAAGTGTGTTATAGAGGTCTCGCGCAGTCCCCTGGCATTTAATTTAAATGCCTGTGGGTAAAGCGCGGAACCTCTATAACTGGCGCACCCCTCCCAGAAAATCTAGCGCCCCCCCCCCAGTTTGCGCACCCCTGTACTAAACCACACTGATTAAGGATCACTGGAACCTGTTCTTTCACCCACAATTACATCTGAAACTGTGCCGCCATTTGTAAGAAGTCTAGAATTGCTTCCTTCTGAGTGGGCTCCCTCAACAATTGTTTGAGAGATGCCCATTGCAGGGAATCCAGGATGTTTCTACTTCTGACTGAATCTACAACAGACACATGCCAGTCCACATCTGGCAGATTGAAGTCTCCCGTAACTATTATCTCTACTTTAATGGTCATCTTAGTGATGTTCTCTATTAACACCCTGTTAATGTCCTCCTGTTGTTCTCGGGGTCTGTAGATTACGCCAATGCAAATTACAACTTTTTCATAAATTTTTAGGATTACGTAAATTATATCAGTCTTTTCTTTAATACTTTGCATTAAGTAGCATTTTTGTTGTTCTTAACATAAAGATAAATTCCTCCTCCCTCCCTTCCTACCCTATCTAAATAGAGTATCACCTGGTATAGCTATGTTCCAGTATTGATATTCGTTGTACAGTACCACGACTCAATAGCCACAATATCCAAGTCATCCCTTGTCATTAATGGAGTTAGTTCTGAGATTTTATTTCACAAACTACGAGCATTTATATACATAGCCTTACAAATGTTATTACTGATTTTCCTAATCTTTCGTATTTCCCCCTGTACACCTCCTTCTGCCTCCGTCACTGGTCATTTTCCTATTTAAGCAGACTTCTATTCCCCTGGATATGTTTACTGCTGTAAACTCCCATCCATTTGCTTCCTCTTGCTAATGAAGCATCTGTACTGCTCACTGAATACCCTGGTTCCCCTCCTAGATGGATAGAGGATATCTCTCTTATTGAGGTCCATATCTCTCCAGGTGTAACAGCAATGTCCATTAAATCCAAACCCCTCCTCTTCACACCACTTTCTCAACCATGCATTAAAGTTTCTGGTGAAAAGAGTCCATTCTTCCCTACCTCTACACTGTACTGTACTGTCAATATCCTTGAGCAAGCCACTGATGATGCTACCTGCCTAAGACTAAGAGTTGTCCCTAAGTTCTTATATTCCACCTGGACAATGCTGTCTACCTTTCCCTCTTGTCTTGCTGCCGTAACAATTTCCAGAATGGACCTCCTATTCCTCTGAGTGTAGCTCTGACTTGGCATCTTACCTGCCACTTTCCCTCACTACCTGTACCTAATCTCAAATCTATACTTTTTACAATGGAATCCCTCAAGAGGAGTTGTCTCCTATTCTGGGATCCCATTCTGTCGATGGTATGCTTCCTATTAATTCCAGAAACCCCCATCTCATCCTCCACTGCAGTAGGTTCTTCTGTAGTGCAGTTCTGCCCTGCTAGTGTTATTGCACAGATTGCAGGATATGCCTGCAATCTACAACCCTCACCCTCCCAGAAGTAGTGCCCCCTCCCTCATCCAGGGAGACATCTGAGACAGCAGTGGACTCTCAGGTGGTAGCTGTATGGAATGGAGGTGAACCGGAGCGCTCCCTTTGCACAATATTTGCACCAAATACTATACAGATGCAAGAAGTCAAAATAAATAGATGAATATACCACACATATGAAATGTTCGGTGTCTGCTGCTCAACCCCAGGGAGAGGATCTTCCCGCGATCCTCAAGGAAACATATGGAAAAGAGAAATAGAGGGGCGCAGACGGGGGTCAAGATCAATACCAGACCGATAATTAAAATAACACAGGGGTGATGGGGGATGCACAAAAAAAGTACTCACATGGGCCTTTGTGGTAGACACACTGTGTAGAGACTTGGACCAGAAGTTTTGTGTGTCTGCTCGAAGACACCGTAGCCGGCGCCTGCACCAAGGGCGAGCAGCCCTGTATACCGGATGCGGTGAACAGGAACATACTGCACGGAGAGAAGGAGGCTGGCATTGTGGTCCTGGAGCAGTTTTTTATATGTGAGTCATTTGTTATCTCACTTTTATCCTTAATAAATGCTTTTTTAATCAACTTGTGTGGCGCTGTCTCCCACTATATGCGCCCTGAGTGACTTCCTGACGCACAGAGGGAGAAGGAGTGGGACTGATTGTTAAGAAGAAAGAGACTAAAGATACTTATAGCAACACCCAGTACCACACAGGCCCGTGTGAGTATACATTTTTTGTGCATCCCCTATCACCCCTGTGTTATTCTAATTATCGGTCTGGTATCGGTAGCTGTATGGAGCAAGAAGATACAGATATCCTTCTTATTGCCGGCAGTCTGGAAATTTGTTCTTGCAACAGAGAGAGTGAATGAAAGATAAGTGCCTAAAGATAGGACAGTACCTAAACTTCCAGAATATCTCACGGAAAACTATTGCCTTGCGTCCATTGCACTATAGAACATTAAACATTGTAGCAGATGTAAATGCTGCTGTATCAACAATGCTGTGTGCCCTACTGCTGTGTTTAAACTCCTTCTTGTTTCAGACTCACACTTAGAAAACCAGCTGCAATTGTAACAACCAGATGCTTACAGGCAAAGTAAGCAAAATGTGACATTTATCTGTTCATCTCACTTTTATTCCAATTTGGCGCACAAGTACACAAGCAACTTTTATTTAGCTCTAATCTGTCTTTGTCAGTTGTCTTCTCTCTGCCATAGGAAATAAGGTAGTTGTTCTAATTTGACAAGTATTGTGTGTAAATTAATTTAATTTTTTTGTTGTTGCTAATTCTCACATTTCTAACTAAACAGGTGAGAAGCACTCTTTAAGGTTGCTTGGGTTAGTTATTATTGTCATTGTTTATTTGTAAAGCGCCATCATACTCCGCAATGCGGTACAATGGGGGTACAAAGATTTGATCATTACATAAACAGAGTTACATACAAATAAGGACAAACAAAGCACAAACCGAAACAAAAGGTAATGAGGGCCCTGCTCATAAGAGCTTTTAATAAAGAGGGAATGAGGGACCATGTTGAAACAAAACAATTAAGTGGCTGCTTATTGTGGGATTGCGTTGGAGGTTGGAGAATGGTCCATCCTGACAGCTGATCCCATCATGGTTTGACGGTGGGGATGTTAGGGGGTGTTACAAAGCATGGAGATTGGTTCAGATGCACTGCTGGTCCCAATGAGGTTGGAAGGGGAGGGGAGGGGGGGATGTAGGTAGAATTGGATGTTAGAGAATTGCCAGATAGGCATGGGTTAGTTAAACATTTTCAATAATATGAATAATGTGTGAGGTAATCCAAGAACTAGCGATGTATGAAATCTAAAAAATATAAATAAGATATCGCTAATCAACTGTGCTGTAAATTACAGGTTTTATTACAGACATACTCAGGTGTATCAGTATCAGTAAGCATCTGGTGCTTCAATAAATACATGATTGCAATCATTTTTTAACATTTGTATTGTCTCTGATTATTGCTCTATAATTCTTGTTAAAGACGCAACATATCTATATCAATGGTACGGAGACTTGACAACCAGCAATTATTAATGTTTTTGTTGAATGCATTTTTAGAGCCATACTATTGGAAAGATCATTAAGGGTCATTTGTAGTTTGTTTTAGTAGCAACAGCATCCTCTTGTGGTAGAAGGAGTAATTGATAGATAACTTTCAATAAATATAACTGTGATACATTGAACAGCTGACCATCCAATGTTAGCAGATATTTTTGACGTATCATAACTTGTTCTGGTTTCTAAAGCCCTATGTATTCATATATAAAATATAGGTATCAAGCAAACAAGCCTCAATGTACTATCAAGAAGGAAACAATGTTGAAAACTAGCTCATGTATTAGGTCATCAAATAATATTGATCTTCAACATCCTGTACAGTATATGCCACACTCTGTAAATCACCACATTTGTAATGCTCCAACAACTACTGTATATTCTAATCACTTAAATACAATGCTGTTCACCTCTGTTTTATTATATCAAAAAATGTACCACCCATTTTCATCAAATACTCCAAGCTGTCATGTATGTATGTATGTCTTTATTTGTATAGCGCCATTAATGTACATAGCGCTTCGCAGTAGTAATACATGTGACAATCATATAAATAACAAATAATGTAAATAACAGGTCATGGGAATAAGTGCTTCAGACATAAAAGTAACATTTCGGAAGAGGAGTCCCTGCTCCAAAGAGCTTACAATCTAATTGGTATGTAGGAAGAACGTACAGAGACAGTAGGAGGGCATTCTGGTAAGTGCGTCTGCAAGAGGCAAAGCTTTATGTATCATGTGTATAGTACTCGCCACAGTGCTATTCATATGCTTCTTTAAGCAAGTGTGTCTTAAGGTGCATCTTAAAGGTGGATAGAGAGGGTGCTACTCTGGTATTGAGGGGAAGAGCATTCCAGAGGTGTGGGGCAGTCAGTCAGAAAGGTTTAAGGCGGGAGAGGGTTTTAGATACAAAGGGGATAGAGATAAGGCATCCTTGAGCAGAATGCAAGAGTTGGGATGGTGCATAGCGAGAAATTAGGACTGAGATGTAGGGAGGGGCAGAAGAGTGTAAAGCTTTAAAAGTGAGGAGGAGAATTCAGTGCAAGATGCGGGATTTGATCAGAAACCAGGAGGGTGATTTCAGCAGGGGAGATGCTGAGACAGATTTAGGAAAGAGTAGAGTGATCCTGGCAGCAGCGTTTAAGGATAGATTGTAGGGGAGACAGGTGAGAGGCAGGAAGGCCGGACAGCAGGAGGTTACAGTAATCAAGATGGGAGAGAATGAGGTCCTGAGTCAGAGTTTTAGCAGTCGCGCAACAGAGGAAGGGGCATATCTTTGTAATATTGCGGAGGAAAAAGCGACAGGTTTTACATACGTTTTGAATGTGAGAGTAGTCGAGTGTAACCCCTAGGCAGCATGCTTGGGCTACTGGGTGAATGATAGTACTCCCAACAGTAATGTGGTTGGAGGTAGTAGGGCCAGTTTTGGGAGGAAGTACAGTATGAAGAGCTCTGTTTTTGCCATGTTAAGTTTAAGCCAGAGGAGGGCAATCCAGGATGATATTGCAGAGAGACATTCAGAAACTTTGGTCTGTACAGCAAGTGTATGGCCATGGGTTGAAAAGTACATTTGTGTGTCATCAGCATAGAGGTGATATTTAAACCCAAGAGATGTGATTAAGTCACCTAGAGAAAGGGTTTACAGAGAAAAGAGAAGAGGTCTCAGGACAGAGCCCTGGGGAACCCCCACAGAGAGATTGATAGAGGAGGAGGAAGAAACACTGAAAATACGATGGGAGAGGTAAGAGGAGATCCAGGATAGAGCTTTGTTATGAATACCAAGAGTATGGAGAATGTGAAGGATAAGAGGGTGGTCTACGGTGTCAAATGCTGCAGAGAAGTCAAGTAAGATGAGCAGAGAGTAATGACCTCTGTCTTTGGCAGCATGGAGGTCATTAGTTATTTTAGTGAGGGCTGTTTCAGTCGAGTGAGCAGTGCGGAAGCTAGATTGTAGGGGGTCTAGGAGAGAATAGGTGTTGAGAAAGTGGAGCAAGTGAGAGAATACAAGATGTTCAAGGAGTTTAGAGGCAAAAGGCATCATTAGCTTATTAGATTGGACACTGAGAATGAGACACAGAGAGAAAGGCCAGTATGTGCTCATTGCTTCCATTAATTCTTTGTTGACTGGATTCAGATCCTCATACAAATACATGCAAATGTATATATTTACTTCCGGGAGCCAGGCTCACGGAGATGACTGCTTAACTACACAGAACCTGCCCAACCATCACAATCTAATGGCATCCTCCTTTCCTGACTACAGAAGGGCTACATCTATAGTGCTATGGTGCTGGTCCGAGGAAGGTCTATCTGAAAAGGTACATCTTATTAAGATCGGATATTCTCCGAGGGTCCAGTTTTATCGAAACATTTGCTGCCTACCATGTGGTTGTGATTCCCGTGCTGTTGGTTTAAGCATTGTGGCTTATCAGACATGAAGGCTGAAAGAAATCTTAACATAACTACTGATGGAAAGTTTCAATTCTATCTTTGGTACCAGCAACTATGACATTAGTGGGCCAAGTCGCAAGTTCTAAAGAACTAGTCGGCGCAGAAAGAATCAGCCAAGGCTAGGGCTGAATCTACACTCCGAAAGTTGAAGGCAGATGGTGGTTTCATTCTGCCGCCATTGGCCCACCAGGTACTACAGGCCATCTTGTGGTCCTTCACCCCAAACCTTACTGATGTAGTCAGAAATTAAAAGGGGGAAAGATCAAGACGGAGAGACGGCTGCAGACGGCTGCGCAGCTCATCTGAAAGGTGAGTACTGGTCGGGGTATGCATGATGTCATCACGTTGGCGCTCACGTGGTTTTTGTTTGGAGGTGAGATCAGTCCGGGATACTTCCCAGGGCTGCAGCTGTTTACTTACAAGCGCAGGACACACCACATCAGGTTGTATATTCATCATTAGGTTGATTTATTCAGTGTCTCAGGGGAGTTATTAAGTTTTACTCTCCTGCTGCGTGTTTTGGCATTATCTATGCCTGTACAGCCTCACAGAGAGTTTGTGTGAGACTGTTGTTATAAGTACAGCATACTACCATTTGTCAGTGTGATTTAGGCATAAGGTATATTACACTGCCTATTCCTCTCACCACCATACACTTTTGGGGACTTTTAACTATGCATTTTTATGCATTTTTATGGTGTTTCGTCGGGTTTTAATTGTTTAATAAAACTTTATTATTTTTGTTGAGTTTGACCTTTTGCGGCTGACCCCACTGTGGGACTAGGCTATTTTTGGCTTCCATTGTAATAACATCTTTACCTATAGTGTTATCTATCATGAGTGCTATTATTGGGAGCTTTATGTAATCCTTGTGATTACTTGTGTGTTCCATCCTGACACAGAAAAATCTGATCAGATTACCCTAAACTAGACTTTCAACAAGTACAAAACCTTCTGTTGCAGGTGCGGACTACAAGTACAGACCCAGCGACCAGAACATGAAGAATTTAACGAATCCAGCGACTACTCATTCGCTTCTCAAATTCACTTCTGAGCATGTTTCTTGCCCTTTTCAACTGGAGTATTCTCCAATTTTTGCAAAGAAGGCAGATTGCTGTCCGGACCTTAAAAAATTACTTTCCCCAGCATCCAACAATTTTTGATGGAGGCGAATCCTGATGGATTACCACACTTGTATTCTGAGGCTGATGTTTCAAGAGCGTTTTCAAGAGAAATATTGCAATCTTTTATATGGATCACACACTTTTTATTATTTTCACAAAAATATTTAATTGGAGCCAGTGTCGTATCCGATCTCACTTGTAGCTGGTTTGAAATTGGTTTATATAAATTTGAGTGTCTTGCACTAATATTCAACTATTTCACCTTACAGGATATCTTACTGTTAAAAAGTTTATTTTGAACAATCTCCCAAGCGGAGAACATTAATCATTATTTTAGTGTGAATCTCCTCTATTAGAGCTTAATAGCTAAACTTTAACATATAGAGCCCTTTAGTTATATTGTTAGTTGTGCTCTGTCATGAGTATATATTCAGAAGCGATTTTCTGACATTGGATAAGTGATGATTCTATTTACAGTAGTTATCTTCCTATTTCTTCATTTTTTACACTCAATATGTGAATAAAAGTGTATTATTTGTTGGTTATGTGATTACAGGTTATAAAAAAATGATCTCTCTTCAGGTGTATTTGAAGCTGCTTCATAGAAAGAGCAGTTGTTGCTTGAAACGCGTGGGAGGGGGTCTCTTTTTTGTTTGTGGATCAGTATCCGCTTTATGTAGTCCAATAAAGGTTTTTTTTATCATTTTTTGCTGGTGAGTTTTAGTTTCTGTTTAGTTTAGTTTAGTTTCTGACGGCTGGTCTTCTGATCATTCTGTTTTGTTGTGCTCCACTGATCGGAGAGATGCCACGGAGGGACGCTGAACACCAAGTCAGGTGCACCGCGAAGCCAGGAGCAAGGGGAACGTACTAATTGTGAGTATATGGCATACTCAATACCAGATTGCTTTAGGAATCGGGTACTAATTGCAGCTGCAGCAGATTTGCTGTGGATGATTGTCTCTCCACTGGTTTGACTGTCGGACAGTGCGGGTCTGCACTCATTCCACCCTTATACTTACCTCCTTACTTGGCACATAATAACTCTGTATATGCTCCGCTTTTAACTCACATTACCATGGATTAGGTATTGTTTGCCGTTTGCTGTTAATGGGTCCTTTAGAGCTCATAGAAGGATTTTTTGCTTCTGCTTCATAGAAGCCTAAGTTCTGCATTAATATCCAATAATTGTGCCTTACATGACATCTTCATTAAATGTTTTATTTTGAGTGCATTTCTTATAACAGAAATGTGTTTTCTGAATTATGGACCTATTTTCCTCTTCTCGTTTCTTTTTATTTCTTAGGTTCCTATATCAATGTTTGACATTCAATATACTAAATAAGCTTAAAAGTTTATTTGTTGTTGGTTTATTTGTTGATGATGATGATGATGATGATGATGATGATGATGATGATGATGATGATGATGATGATGATGATGATGATGATGATGATGATGATGATGATGATGATGATGATGATTATAATAATAACAATTAAAATAAATCTACACTTTACAATTTTGTCATCTGTTACTTCAGGTGACATCTGTAGATTATGGTCGAACGTAATTTACTATTGTTCTACTGTATGCTCTATGTCAGTGTTTCTCAAGTCCAGTCCTCAGGGAACCCCAACAGGTTAGGTCTTAAGGATATTCCTGCTCCAGGACAGGTGGGTCAATCAGCGGCTCAGTCATTTTGACTGAGCCACCTGTGCTGGAGCAGGGATATCCTTCAGACCTGACTTGTTGGGGTTCCCTGAGGACTGGAGTTGGGAAACTCTGCTCTATATTGATGTATATTTTTCTGCAGTGCTGATGTATTTCCTACTGAAGTGCTGATGTGGTTGAACATATATTTTTGTAATTATTTTTATACAGATGTCATTGTTGATGGTGTAAACTTTTGTAGCCAATCAATCAATATATCTTAAAAAAAAAAATGTTTTAATATAATAGTGTCATTATTTAGAATTTTTATTTTTCCATTCTAGACATTCATTCATCAAATTTCCTTACCACAAATTTTTCCATCACATCCTTATTCTTCACAATAATACACATGGAAATCCATTTTCACAACTAGTTTCCAATACTGAAAGTCTTCAAAAGTGAAAATTCTGAAAAGATTCTATTTCAGGAATGACCTAAAAAATATTGATCCCACTCGCCCATCCAGTCGTTTGGACTGACCTAATCTAAATCCAGACCACATCAATATACTTTACCAATTTAAAACAGATTATGTGATTGTTTCATTGTCAATAAGTAGTTGTGGCAGCCACTTTCAAATCACCTCAAACTTAAAGGAAGCTCAATATTGAAGTTTAAACAATATGCCTTGACACAAGAAAGGTTGCATTGTTTTGTTTCTATATGTTTGAGGATTCATGTAACTGGTGATTTTGGAAAATGTTGGGCTTTCATTGCTCGCACAAATTTTGCAAAATCGCCAACATTAACCAAAATTTTTCCAAGGGGGAGGAAAATGAAAAGGGATTGACAGAGACAAAAAGGGCCAGCTGCCCTAAGCTCTCTTAGACTTTTTAACCTAACGTTAACCTAAATGAACATTATGTAGAACCTAACACCTATGTACTAAAGCAAATAACCTAATGTTAACCCAGTGCTACTCCTTAAATAACGTATGCTCATTCTTTCCACCGGCCGTTAGTACTAATGATATCCAAAAGAAGAATTCCCCCTTACATAGACTAAAGCTGGGGTGTCGAGCTCATTTCATAGGAGGGGCCTGATTAGATTTCATAGACTTTATTCAGGCCATACGTACCATACATTTTCAAAATACACATACAGTATGAAACATAGTAGTGTGGCTGTATGCTAGATGTCAGCATTAAGCTCAATCTCCCCCCCCCGCCCCTCTCTCACTTCCCTGCCTTCTCTCTACTTCCCAGAGCACCGATCGCGTACAGCCCCGAAAAACCGAGCAAGGAGCAATCTCGTACGGGGGCACATTAATTGGCGTACGCACCGTACGTCATTAGGGTACTGACGGGGTTAAAACTTTTTTGATGATTATGTAGCCCTGTTTCCCCCACCCAATCTCACATAGGGTGTCCTACGGTGTCTAAAGCTCAGGCTACATGTCTCTGAGTGGTGCGTACCCGCTGGCAACAGGGGGCCCTAAGTCTCCCACGATGACATGGAGGAGAACAGGACAGGCTTCTGGGGTTGTGTCTCCGTTCTCTTCACTGGTGCAGCTCCTCTATCTCCTGCAGCCCCCAGCAGTATGGGGTGGAGTACCTACAGAAGAATTATCTCCCCCTCCTCCTGATACACTCCACTCTCAGGCAGGACATTGTATAATAGTGCAGTCTCTTTATTTGGCTCTTCTTATTCACAGCAGAAAGTTGCACAGCTGGCTGTCTTCCTTTAGGATATCCCTGACAAAACTCCAGGCCTAGGGCCACCCAGAGTGGGTCTAGCTCTTCCCCTACCCCCTAAGCAGGGTAGGAGGTATGGGGTGTGCACTCTCCCTCCCCGGAGGGAGGCCTCAAGCTAGCCAGTCTTGGCAGCTCGGTCTATGCCATCCAATCTCAAAGACTACTTCAGACTCACTCTCTCACACACTGACTCTGACTAACTGACTAAATAGAAAGTGGCCATACCCTAAGTAGCTCCAACAAGCACCGCCCCTGTGTCTCTTGATTGGACACAGAGTCTGGTGACCGGCCTTCACTGCCTCAGAGTATTACCTGACATGGGGCAAACCTGCCCTTACGCAGGGATTACTGCCAGGGGGAGGATAGAATAATAGCTCAAATTTACCAGGGCTACAATTAAATAAATGATCTATTCTATTTCTGTTCTTTTCCTGTCTATGCTCCATCTCTGTGTAGTTACCTGAATGTTACATTAAGTATGTGTGTCTTCTCACACAATCCAAGCATTGCGACACTTTTAAGACCTACAGACGCAAAGAAACGTATTTTCAATACGGTTATTTCCTCTCCATTTTTTACTGCCTCATTTCTTAGACACCCCACCAAGAGTAGCGTATCTCTATAGTTTTTAAAGGATTAAAATAATTTGTGCAAGATGTACATCTAAAAGATGCAGAAACCACTATTTTAATTTGATGGGTGACAAATGAATAGGTATTTGACCAAGCATTCAATGCTCATCTATTACATATGAATCTGCTCATTGGTTATTTTAGAAATCACTTCACAATATCAATCTAATAAAATATGATACATGGGTTTCTTGACAGGTAACATTAGACAAGCATTACCATCCATAAACCAATGACAAATGAAAGAGAAAAAGGTTAAGACTGCATAAGGTAGCATTCTTGAAATCTGGACAGCAATCAAAATTGATGCAACCTTGTGTGATCCAACACATTGTGACACTAACTTCTTTATTGCACTCTACAATCTGTAGAACAAACTATTGTGATTGCTTAATGTCAGCTGTTGTTGAAGAGCTCTTTCATAAGAATGGAACTCGGAAAATTATATATATAAAAAGCCAAATTTATCTATTTACGGTACCTTAATTCTTCTGCCTGATTACATGATATATGACGCTATCAACTAATTTTAGAGGAACTTTGCCAACTTTTTTTTGCTCAACAGCCAGTGTACAATATAATATACTGTATTATGTCCGTTTGTGTGCATGTACATATTAGAAACTGCACAAATGCTCACTGTGTACAATACAAAATAAATGTGTGTATGTAGAAATATTAGTGCTAACGTGTGTTTGGGAATAGCTGTTAGAGTGTGCATAAGTGTATGTATTAATTATGTAGTAGATTAAAAACTAGCCGATAATAGTTTTACCAGCCTTAGGTGCATAAGCAAAAAAATGATTTGCTGTTCCGCTGCCGTGCAAATACTCTTAAAATGATCTCATCTCATTTCAATTAGAATATGATGTTTGGAACATGAAGAACTATTAGGTTTAAGTACTGGGCAGAAAGGTTTTAACAAATCAAAATCAGAGATGCTTGGATCAATTCTATGTTGAATTTAAACATGGCCTCAGATGAGGAAAGGCCAAAAAGCCTTATTATGCATTGTACACAGAGCTTTGCAGTAACTTTAATTACTCACATCATATTGTTATTTGTTAGTATGGTTTCCATTGTTTACATAAAGTTAAGTGTGAATTTTCATTTTAAGAATCACTGACGAAAAGTAATTTTTTCTACAGGATACTGAAAGATCTGAAGGTGCTTCCTTAGAAACAGAATATAGTTTGTATGCCTTATATTTAAAAAATGCATTTAGCTGTGATTTCTTTTTAATAGGGCTTTACAATGTTCAGTCAAGATATAGCCCAAAATATGAACAATCTTTGAATGTAGGGGGCAAACATATATAATTGTTAAGTAGTTTGGTTATATATCAGTAGAATGTTTTCACACATGTGGGGGGCTGTGTATAAAGAGACACCTTTGACATATTTGTCATTAAATTGACACGTATTGGACATGCATCTCTAAGCATCAAAATATGAAGGACCTTCCTTTGCCCCATGCATATCCTCTTGGGACTAGAGGAAAGATAATAGGAAGTCATTAGCAGACACGTGTTACACACACACACATACACAGATATATATATCAGACACAGAAATAACCTGCACAGACCTAAAGTGAGAAGTGCTAAAGCCAGTTAAATGCAGTGTAAATGGTAACCACTACTGGCGGTGCTGGGGATGAATATGATATGAAAACCAACACAGAAAAAAGAATCCCCAAAGTAGCACTCTAGCATACAAAAAATATCCAAATGTATTAATCACATACAGATATAAATCATGGTGTCTTCAAAGCTGAAATAATGCTGAGCCTCTAAGATAAGTGGAATGAAGCAACAATGAGCTTGTACATACAAATACCACAAATCATTAGGGGGAACAGAAACTGAACCTCGGCTGTGGAGATGTGTGCTGGAAAGCAGTGCTACACTGCATGAACAATGAATTAACCCTTTACATGAAAGTGTAAAGGCACGAAAATTCTTGCCTCAAAAACACTCTGACCGGCCGGTCAAGGCTACCTAAATAAGGCCCCCTGTGTGAGGTGAAAATGTAAAGATAGATACATATAATATCAGCAAAATCACATGATGTGGACTGAGCCTGTAGATAAAGCACACACAGAGAGGCATGTACATGACAGGTAACAATGACAAGAGCCTAAAGGGGGTCACAGAAGTACTTAGACCAGTCCAGCAAGGTAGTAGCAAACATCCACAGCCAAGAGAGTGTACATAGGTTCAGAGGGAGTAAACCGCTCCACTGCGCATGCTCCCAAGATGACAGGGGCACAGACTGCGAGATCCAGCAGGGAGGGGGAAACACAGCTGAGGGCACCACCGCGTCCTGAAGAGACAGACAAGCCCCAAATTTATATCTGTATGTGATTAATACATTTTGATATTTTTTGTATGCTAGAGTGCTACTTTGGGGATTATTTTTCTGTGTTGGTTTTCACAGATATATATATATATATATCTGTGAAAACCACTATATATATATAGTGTATGTCATGTGTGTGTATGTATTTAGGAAAACATTATCTTTAAAACCATTAAAATACCATATAAATATTAAAGGCTAATTTTTATCACATTTTTCTATCACTTGTATTTGTAATGAGTGATTGTTGGAAATTTCAAATCTGATGGTGCACCATGTGCTCAATATGGGGTCACTGCTGTATTGAATTTTTTAACCATTTTCAGACTACCTTCTAGCAACAGAAGCATTTTGACCACTGACACTCCCTGAGGTCATATACCCGTCCTAATTATTGAATCTCCAACAAATTGCTGTTGGTGATTTATCGATTGTGTGTTTAAATGAAACTCTTAATGAGCAAATGGATATCTGATCTGTTAACATAACATCAAAGGAATTTCTAAAAGTTGCTTCCACCAATGCAGTTGCAAAGCCCTTTAACCTTGCATGGTAAACCTAAATTGACATGATCCAACCCTTATCGTGCCAGAGGCTCGTAAAATTCAATATTTAACAATACACAACAAGCACATAATTTTTTTTTTTGCTATTTACCACATACACTACTAAATTAAATAAATAGTAACATTGACAGGCATTAAAAAGGCAGTTATATGAAAAAGGAAAACAAGGAGCACTTTAAATGAAACTCTTGAAGTCATCATTAAAATAGAATAGGATAAACACGTTAAACATTAATACCATATTATTTTTATTAAAATATATAACTGGAGATTTGCACCAACCATCTGTAGAAGTTAGCAATCCATGGAAACACATACTTCCCAAATGTCACAGTTTCTGCAGAACTGCCCCGGAATTCTCCTCTCAACCTGCTGTCCTGAGGCACACGGTAAACCTGTCTTAAGTACCGTCCTCTTCAGCAACCTACCCCTCTTCCTTCCGTACAAAGCCTGCAACAAGTCAGATCAGAGCTCCCCCTCCCCCTTTTCTCAGCTACAGATGTAGCAGGTGTTATTGTGCAATATAATAATAATAAAATAATAGCATGTTCTTGTATAGCGCTGCTAGTTATACGCAACGCTTTACAGAGACATTTTGCAGGCACAGGTCCCTGCCCCGTGGAGCTTACAATCTATGTTTTTGATGCCTGAGGCACAGGGCGATAAAGTGACTTGCCCAAGGTCACAAGGAGCCGACACCAGGAATTGAACCAGGTTCCCCTGCAACAATCTCAGTGTCAATCAGTGTCTTTACTCACTGAGCCACTCCTTCTCCTAGCCACTCACGAGTTCTAACGGGTGATTTACAATAAATTAAATGGAGCTGTGAGTTGACAAAATTGCACGATTTACTCACTGCAATGTGCAATTTAGTGCCTTAATACGCGATAACAGGTGCAATAACAGCTCCTCGCCCCTACCAGATGCAGCACTTATTGTATTGTACAGTATGTCTTTATTTACAGTATATAGCGCCATAAATGTACATAGCGCTTCACAGTAGTAATACACGTGACAATCATATAAATAACAAATAATACAAATACCAGATCATGGGAATAAGTGCTTCGAACATAAAATAACACTTATCACCTGAGATCTGACTTTAAACGATTGTTCGCAGTCCCAAGGTTCAACAAAGTATCCGGCCACACCTCCTTCTCTTATCATGCACCTCACACCTCGAACAATCTACCTGAGACTCTCAAATACACCACCAGTCTAAGTTCTTTCAGAACTAAAGCTGTCTCACATTTTAATTTGGTCTGTAACTGTGTCATACGCCAAAAAGATAAACTATGTTAATCTGTTCATGCAATGTCTTTATACATAATGTATAACCCTGTTCACCTAATGTAACCATGTATTTGTAACCCTGTATCTGTCATTATAACTGTTCCCAGGACATACTTCAAAATGAGAGGTAACTCTCAATGTATTACTTCCTAGTGAAACATTTTATAAATAAATAAAATAAAATAATAACATCTACTACATCTGTATTTACTTCTAGTGTGCTGATTATAGCTCCTCTGCTCCTCTTTCCTGCTACACACTAGTTCCACAAAAGAGATAAGGAGCAGTGCAGGTATAAGTAGCACACCAGAAGAAAGATGCAGAAGCCAAAAAAAAGGTACTGAGTCCCACCCCCTATTGGACAGTAACACTCCCCTGCCCGTTCCATAGGGGAGTACTGAATGGGGATGGCAGATAATGGAGAGGTAACTTTTCAATATGGTGAGAAGTGAAGTAACACACAGGTAGCAAAGCATTAACTTCCATTTCATGAACATATTATTATTCATCCTTAAGGTCACTTTACCTGTCTTCTCACTGTGGGTCATATTTATAAGTGATACTTATAAATATATTGCTACAAATACTGCCGTGAGGCACCTTCTTGAGGCCAATGTGCCATAAAGTGCCTTAGAGCTTAGCACCGCTCTGTAAGTATTCCTGGCTTTCGTCTTCAACGATTACATGAGATCATACATTTTCCTAGAGTTAATGCGACATTTATTTCCTATTCTCCCTGAAGTTGGGAGATATAAAAATATACATCCTCTAACTGTAATTTACCAGGAACTGCATCTATTTTTTGATCCTATACTGTACATTAAAAAAACAAGTATTCTTATAATATTACAAAGATTTCTGCATTTATGTGAAAGCCAAGGAACCATCAGCTAAGTACAGCAGCAGAAGATTAGTGACTGATTTAGTAAATGATCAGAGTGTTATAAGGAGTTATCACTGTTTTTTTAAATTTATTTACTGTATATATGTTAGTATATACAAATAAATTCAGAAATAAGTGTTTTATTGGTTCATTGATTGTTGCATATAATAAATTGCATGTGTTATGGTGCCTTTATAGAAGCTGTACTCACATACTTGTAAGATACTGTATCTCACTTTAAAAGAGGAACGGAAATGTACTTATTTTCATGTGCCCAATATGAATTGCATTGCAGCCCTGCTGCTCCTGGAAGTCTCTTGTCAGCACACAGCCCTTCTGTGTGCTCAAGACTCTCTCCTCTGTCAGCACAGTTGTGACTGTGCTAAGGAGCCCTTGTTCTCCTCTGTCAATACAGTTGTGGTTTTTACCCTCCTCTGGTTACCTAGTTGGAGCTGGTTAATTGACTAGTTATAATTTACCAGTTCTCTGCTGGATTTCTCAGACCACTAGGGGCAGCTTTATTTAAACATGGATAAGTCCCTGTTACATCCCTCCCTCCCCCCACAAATCCTCTATTCACCTTCTTTCTCTCTCTACTCCTCGTTCTTGATGCTGGGAATATCTCTCCTAATCCTGGACCCAGCCATATACATATCTGCTCTCATCATGCCTCCCTGCCTCCTCTTTCCTGCTAATGGTATTAACCCATCTAATTTAATAATTAAAACTCACATCGGAAAAGAAGCATCACAATAGCCTGGACTCTTGGCTACTGTCCCACACTCAGTCACTCCTACCAACAATTGTGGCCAAGCACTGCCATCTCAATGCATTTATTCCCTCATCTGCGGTCTTTGTAAGTCTCCCAACATACCACTTAGATTGTAAGCTCTCCGGGGCAGGGATTTATTTTCCTTTCCTATTGTCTGACTTTGCCGCGCTTATTCCATTTTTATAATTCCCTGTATTGTATTGTCTTTGTGAAGTGCTGAGTACACTTTTGGCGCTATATAAATAAAGATATAGATACATACATACATAAATACATACAAATGATAAAAAAAACACTAAAGTGAAGGCCACTCTAAATCTGCATTTATTGTTTGGTTATGTGGCATTGGAAAAGTGTACTGTAGACTTTAGATTCTTTCTTTGTACAGCATAATGAAACTGCTGAAGAATATATTGCCAGGAAATATTACATTGCGATTTACCTCTCGTTTTCAAGTATGTCCTGGGAACAGAGTTATGGTGACAATACATGGTTACATTAAATGAACAGAGGTTATACATTCAATTTACAGACATTTCATGTGTCGTATAAATGTGAAAACCCATAAAGCACAAAGTTTACTAAACATTTCTATTAAATAAAATAGGTTGAATCTTATCTGATACACAGGTAACAGAAGGATATTTGTTAAAAGGCACTCTTTTATTCTAACTTACCCTCAATAAATAAGTAATTCTCTTTTATATGGTGGAGAGCTATAGAAGCTTTACAAATTTTGAAGAAGATTTATCACAGTATTGATACCTTTTAAAGACCCAACATCAGACCTCTTCACAAATGTAGTTTGAAAACCTCACAAATCTCTTCTACTAATCCCTTTTGTGTTATACATTTTGCTTGAAGCATAGGGTCATTGGCATTTTTAAGTTATTTTCATTGTGAAAGAGTGGTATTTTAACACACATTTTCAATAGTATTAAATGTAATTAAATATAAAATGATGTAGTTTTATTTTTTTCTATGTAAAGAAAGGAGACTGATTGCAAACCACATACCAATTACCTTCGAAGCTTAGCATGTCTCAGATTACCTGAGGTGTGATCAAAGATCACACATTCACTGCTGAGTAGTAGAAATGAAGTTGATTAAAATTCTGCTGTTCTGCACAAAATGGTTCATTGTCAGACAAGCTTGCTCTTTTGAAAAATCAGTAAGAAAATGTAACACAGACTTTAAATTTAGAATATGTTTCCACAGTACTATTCAGTTGCAGCTTTAAAAAGTAATTCTATTGCAGAATCATGACATACCCATGCCCGGGGCTGGACCTCTCTCACTTTCCCAATAAACACACTGTACACCTTGTTGGGAGAAATTAACAGTCACAGCTTTATTTATAACAACAATATAACATTTATCCCAAACTATGGACTCAGCTAGGTTGCTGCACCCACATCTACCAGAGCTTCAGGGATACAATCAGCTCGTGCTCATCTAGCCATTCAGAACTGTACCGTAGTCCAAATGGCACAGAGACCCCATATGGCTGTAACAGCCTGAAAAGGTAACGCCTTCCCCAACTAAACATTTACGAAGTCTGAGACCTCCGTCCATGAGCCAATACTTTATTACATACCATAACCTTGTGTAATCTGAATTGGAAAAATATCCAGAAGTTTGCATCAAACCCAGGCTTTCACACATTTGTACTGAAAATAAATTATCATGAATCTAGGCCCAAATCTGTTTCCCGGATCTTGTCGCATTAACCTCCCCAAAATCTGTTTTGCGGTGTCAAATCCTCGGATGGATTCGGGGGATTACAATCCGTGTGGCTTCATCAAAATCCACCATTGGATTCAATCCGTTGACGGATTTGTGGAATCCAATCTGTGGATTCAGCAATCTGTTGGCCCATTCTTAAGAATTTGCCAATGGATTGCTGAATCCGCGGATTGGGTTCTGCAAATCCATCACGGGTTGCGGAATCTGCGGAGTGTATTTGTAATAATAATTTAAAAATCTGCAAAATGTGAATCCCCCTTTTGGAGATTGATTCGCTGAAATCCGTGGACCAAAGGAACCGGCCGATCCGCTGTGGATCAAAATCCGCCAAAAAATGTGCCCATCTCTAGTCTGAAACTAACTGGAGACCCCTATATATAGGCATTTGTTTCTTTGTTACCACGTGTGACCTTTCCCAGAGGGCTCTGTTATAAAATTTGAAATTAGAGAACCAGCGTTTAACTCAGGAGAAGAGGAGGTCTCACTATGAGATAATTTCCTAAGGATAATGGCTCACATAGAAGTAGATCACCAAAGCTCAGTTAAATCAGTTACATGACATTACCTAAAATAGGAACTGACGTTATGTTCTCTAAGGTTAATACGTATCCTCAAAGCTAATTGTATACAAAAATATATCTACATCTCAGTAGCATAGGTTTAACATCACGTTATTGTAGCATAACGATGTGTTATCTTGCAGCAATGTGACATTCAGGATGTCTTTGCGTTACTCTGGCCCAGACTCTGATATAGGTCTTGAACTCAAGTTGAGAAAGAGAGGAGAGGTAAATAACGCCGGGAAATAAAGCCATGTCAGTTAAATCATACCAAACTGTAGTAGTGTTACACCCATCCACACTCTGCAAAAAGTCTTATTTCAGGGAGTAGTACCAAGTTTAGGTATGACCTAACTAGAGTAATGTTACATCCCTGCATTAAGCTTAACAGACTTTAGTGGATATTTGTAATGTTTTGATAATTCCTCATTTGCATTTCGTTTGCATGTCATTATCATTAATGCCCGTTATGGTTCACGCTACGTTCTTTACGTAGAAAACATGGCTTAATATTATATTATTTCTCCTTTGTAGATTCAATGTTAGTCTTAATGTGACAATCAATTAGGCTGCTTCTATAGTGCAGGAGACGGCGTGGGCGACGTCGCCCACGCCGAAAACAAACACTAGGACGCCAATGTACTTGTGTATAGGGTGCACGCGCGACAGGGCGACCGGTTCTTCATGTGAAAAGCAAGTTTGAATTTCCTGCGCAATGGCCGGGTCACGTGAGTGGTTCGCCCTCATTGAGGGCGAACCAGCTTCATAATGTCATGGCCATGCCCCCGACACGCCCCACTGTCACATCTGCCTCCAGGACAAGAAATCTCTCCTGCATACACTATGGCCGAGGCCTTAACTTAACATCACGTTAAGTGACTTAACAAGCGTCGGAGATCTGGGCCGTAGGGGGTAATTAAATATAACAAGAACGATGAGAGCAAAGGAGCACTGCTGGTAAGAAAATCCACAAGAGAAATACTCATAGAAAAAATAAAGGGCAAAACTCCATGACTAAAACTGAGGGTAGTTTATTCCATGATTACACAGGGACAGGGACACAGCCCACGCACCAACGCGTTTCGTCCCGTGGGACTTTATCAAGGTGTAACATGTATACTAATCTTCTAACATTTATAAGCCCCATTTCGCGCCAAAAAGTCCGTGAAGACACACTACGCATTCGTCTATCCAATCTGATATTTATCGTAAACCCAATTCTAGGAACACTTATTTACGTGCCAACAGTTGTCACCCAAGGGCCCTTATTAAAGGAATCCCTAAAGGTCAACTTATTCGTCTTCGACGAAATTGTTCAAACGATGAAGATTATGATGTACAGGTTAAAGAACTGTTTAATCGTTTTGTGCAACATGGTTATGATCCAGAGGACTTATGTAAAAGCATTCGAGAGGTCTCCACTATCAAAAGATCGGATTTGTTTCATCGCTCAAAGAAGGGTTTAAGGTTAAATGAAACACCACTGTTTATTACTTCGTTTAGTGCTCAAGGTTGAGCAGGTAAAATGTATCTTGAGGAAACACTGGTCGATACTTTCTCTTGGACCCTATTCTGAAAAAATATATTACTTCAGGTCCGAATGTAGTGTATAAGAAAGCTAAAACGGTAGCGAACACTTTGTCCCCAAGTTTGTTCTCATCACTAAATAAACAGATTAATTTATGTCCTAATGGTTCTTTCCCTTGCAGCAATTGCAAGATTTGCGTTATATGAAAAAATCCAATAGTTTTGTATCCAGTCAAACTGGAAGATCTCAAACTATCAGATCATTTATTAATTGCAAATCGATATATATTGTCTACATTATCACTTGTGGTTGTGGTAGCCAATATGTTGGAAGAACCATTAGGAATTTGAAAGTGCGCATTATGGAGCATATGCGATTGATCTCAAAAGGGAATTTGGATCATCCAGTCCCCAAACATTTCACTAACTGTCCCCAAGGGGGTTTGAAAATTTTCAGTTTTCAAGGTATTGAGTCTATTTTACCACTGCCCAGAGGGGGTGATAGGATCAAGAAATTGGACCAACGTGAGGCATTCTGGATCTTCACGTTAAGGACCAGAGTGCCTCACGGTATAAATATTGATTGGAACCTTTCCCACTTCTTATAGTGGGTAAGGGTTCTTTATTATTGTTGTGTTCCATACTTCTGATCATTCTATTAAATTGTTTATGATATTGATTATTGATATATTTCATTCAATGGTGCTCATCGGTTTCATTCATATATGGAGTTTAATATTGGTGTAATAATGTTATATTATATTAAATATTATTTGGATGATCCAAATTCCCTTTTGAGATCAATCGCACATGCTCCATAATGCGCACTTTCAAATTCCTAATGGTTCTTCCAACATATTGGCTACCACAATCACAAGTGATAAGGTAGACAATATATATCGATTTACAATTAATAAATGATCTGATAGTATGAGATCTTCCAGTTTGACTGGATACAAAACTATTGGATTTTTTCATATAACCGCAAATCTTGCAATTGCTGCAAGGGAAAGAACCATTAGGACATAAATTAATCTGTTTACTTTGTGATGATAACAGACTTTGGGACAAAGTGTTCGCTACCGTTTTAGCTTTCCTATACACTACATTCGGACCTGAAGTAATATATTTTTTCAGAATAGGGTCCAGAGAAAGTATCGACCAGTGTTTCCTCAAGATACATTTTACCTGCTCAGCCTGAGCACTAAACGAAGTAATAAACAGTGGTGTTTCATTTAACCTTAAACCCTTCTTTGAGCGATGAAACAAATCCGATCTTTTGATAGTGGAGACCTCTCGAATGCTTTTACATAAGTCCTCTGGATCATAACCATGTTGCACAAAACGATTAAACAGTTCTTTAACCTGTACATCATAATCTTCATCGTTTGAACAATTTCGTCGAAGACGAATAAGTTGACCTTTAGGGATTCCTTTAATAAGGGCCCTTGGGTGACAACTATTGGCACGTAAATAAGTGTTCCTAGAATTGGGTTTACGATAAATATCAGATTGGATAGACAAATGCGTAGTGTGTCTTCACGGACTTTTTGGCGCGAAATGGGGCTTATAAATGTTAGAAGATTAGTATACATGTTACACCTTGATAAAGTCCCACGGGACGAAACGCGTTGGTGCGTGGGCTGTGTCCCTGTCCCTGTGTAATCATGGAATAAACTACCCTCAGTTTTAGTCATGGAGTTGTGCCCTTTATTTTTTCTATGAGTATTTCTCTTGTGGATTTTCTTACCAGCAGTGCTCCTTTGCTCTCATCGTTCTTGTTCTATACCCTATCAGGATTGCACGCAAGTGGAACTTGCTTACAGAGGATCTCTGGACTTCAAAGTACCCCGTGGTCAGGTAATGGGCAATAGCCCTTATATTTGTACCTTGGAGCCTATATGGGGAAGTGTGGATATTAAGGGGGGGGTGCGGTTGGATCTCATCTGCGACAGTCTGGCTAACTGATCGCTTGGTCCTTTATTGTTGGCCCCCCCTTAAAGTGTTATTATATACATGAGGATATGGATTCATGAAAGTTCCCGTCTACCTTTATGTCTACCGTATTTTTGTGAGCTTTAACACTTATATTGAGCGTCAGTCTCTATATCAATATACAATGGTAATTAAATATAAACTGAAGCCGCTGATCGTACCACAATTGTCCAAAAAAAACACATTCAAGTCAAAGATTATGGAAGATATAATAAAAGTACATATGTCTACAGAAATACTGCAACTTAATTTATGAATGACACAGGTGTTTGGATGAGCATTACAATACTTATATTTTATTTGTTGCTGAGCTAACGTACATTTTGTAAAATGCATCTTTATTCACTTTTCAGCACAGTCATTTTAATTAAGCCGACTTCTGTTTTCAGTTGTAATGTATCAGACTGAAATACATTTTATTCTGAGCACATATTTTTTCAAGCTTTGCAAGAGTTTGCTTTTATTATTTATAAGATCCTGTACCATAGCCCTACTCAATATGTAATGGTCTGCATGAGAAAGGGATACAAGATATTCAGAGAAATGAAACAAAATCAGATATTCCCTAATGATATTTAAAAATAGAATCTTTTTACTATTGCTACATTCAGCATGCTCCATCTTTTGAGATTTAATGGCTCTCTCGTGGTTTAATAGGGAATTACTTTCAGTAATTGATTATTAAAATTTAAAATTGCTAACCATCTTCATTATTAGTTGAGTGAACATGTTATGCTTGTAATTAAAAGAAGCTTGAGACTTACTTTCATCCTGTTGACAGAAGAGGCAGAAAGCTTCAGCAGTTGATAGTTTTAAAGTTTGTGTGCGCAGAAAATAATAGCCAACAAGTCATTTGATGAGAATTCACAACAGCCACAGAGGCTGAACATACAATATAATGAATACAGATCAAATGTTACAAAGCAGCCCTACAGAATAATCAGACCTACCTCATTACATACTGATTTTAAATAGTGATATTTGAATATATTCTAATCAGCCAAGTCACGCTGTGTTCGAGTCACAAATGGCACACCATTTTTATAGAGGAATATTATAGGTCAAACAAAGCTTTTTTGTCCCTAAATGGAAGACTCTATGGAAATGTTAGTGCTACAACAGTATACAGGGAAGTGAAAACCAGATTTCAATAATAAATCATAAATGTATTACTTTGTCAACAAATCATAATTGTGTCCTTTATTTTTATCTGGCAGCATGGGTGGTATCGTTTTTGCAATCACATGCTCCCTATTCAATATACTCTAAAGGAACAAAGATCAAAACTCTCTTCATTTGAATGGGGTTAAAATCTTCTCCAGAAAGGGGGAGACACCTCAGGGTATATTATATAGAAGATATAAAGGGGTATGTGTTGGGGATGACTGAGAAATATTCAGCTACTTAAAACTATACAAGAACTCTCCATACTGGGTTAATGTGTTGCAATTTATGGTCTGTTATGCCTTCAACACTTCAACAGTAACCAGCCAATAGACCAGGTCCCCAGTGGCTGCTACGGCGTGCACGCCACACACCACATCACAGCCCTCTATGGGGCAGGCCCCAGTCTCTGTGTGTGTGTGGGCACACAAAGCACGATGATGCATACGCTGGCAGGGAAAATCCGAGCTGGATCTGGTACAAGGAGTGCTGGTGTCATCTGGACGAACATAGGCATGGATTTGTGCTGGAGGAGGAGAGCTGGGGGCTTCTGGACGAACATCAGCGTGGCTGGGTACTGGAGGAGGTGAGCTGGGGGTTTCCGGTCGAGCATCGGTGGACAAAGGGTCAGAGTGGGCGGATGTTTGGGAATCGGTGGCGGTGGGTGATGGCAGTGAAAAGTCAGGGACGGCAAATAGGTATCCTTTGGGTTGTATCTATCAACTTTTTTGTAAATATATGCTATTGTTCCCGTATGCACCCTATGTACTCCAATACTATTTCACTTTAAAATAAATGAGCGGTAGGTACCATCTTACACTGGCGACACACTTTATTCGAGCTCGGCTAGTCCCACGAATTCGGGTATACTCGGGTGTATTGAGGTTTGTGACTGTTTTCTGCCCGAGTGCATTGCGTTATTTTCCAGGCAGGGATTGAAGCATTTTATTCCCGCTGGCTGCAATACTGCACAGTATATATATATATATATATATATATACTGCATTACAATTCATGAATTTATGCCATCTGCTAGACACGCGAAGCATTGCAGCCTATTAAATCCTAATCATTATCATTTAACAGATCAGCCGCCCGTCAGCCAGGCATGAACCATGGCTGGGAAGGCAAACGCAACGGGGCTTGTCAGAGGTGAGGAGCGGCGCATTCCAGGTATCTGCCAGGTACAAACTGGGTATTTGCTCGAATAAAGTGTGTCGCAGCAGTATGTGTATATATATCATATACAAAGGGCCAGGGTTCCTTGCCTTTGGAGCATTCGAAACCTTTTCTATAGGCACCTTTGACTTTGGCTTGGAAACAACTTCCGATTTCCGCTTTCTCGTGGTCAGCACAGCAGAAGAAAGCAGGTTCCTGCGTTCATAGAGTCGGGGTTGATCCATGGAAGCAGATGGAAGAATGCACAATACAGTATCTGGACAAAAGCTCATTCAGATAGAGATCAGCATGTTGGAGGCTATGCAATTTGTGTCACCTTTTATGCACTGTGTCCCTATTTAAATTTTTTGGCGGGCATTGACACGAGCTGCAGGTGTTAAACATAGGCATATAATTAACCTGTCGAGCAAGGTACATTATAAATACACCATCAGTTCTGTTTATTCAGTGCACAAATATACATCGAATACAGGATATGTACAAGACAGGACACAGAATTTTACAGATAAAACGCTGGTTACTTACTTCGGTCCTCGATTTAGCACAAAACACTGTCAGCTATCATGCCCATGGTCAGAAAAAAAGTGTAAAGCGGAGTCCCCCAATCACAACAGAATTTTAGTTTTCTTTCTGCAATTACTCTATAAGCTTCTTGCATATCAAAATGCGTTTTTTGTTTACTTGTTTTCTTTGCAATTCTTTTAGAGCCAAAAAATTACTGTACAAGTTTTAGAAGTATAATTTAAAATAATGTCATGTGTTTGTTTTGAATTATTGATGGACCTAACAAATTCTTCTCTTTTCCTTTAAACTGTAGGACGGCAAAGCATCTGGTGGATGAAATCATCGAGGCTAATGATGAGCGCTGTGCCGCAAATGTCAAGACTGTTCTAAAGAACAGTCACAATATCACAGCATAAGAGACCATCATCAGGGTGATGAGACGTCAACTGGGATGGACATTTGGACATGTCAGGTAAGTGTCTTATTGTAATAAAGTACAGTATAATGCAATAGTATGCAGAGTACTGTAATTACTGTGCTGTAGTTATTGTAGGACAGTACAGGTAAAGTGATGTATACTACTGTACTTTAGGTAAGAGTGTGGTTTTACTGTACTTTTAAAATTCTTCCTTGTCATTATAGAGTGCATCCTATGATAAAGGAGGTCAACAAGATAAAAAGAGTGGACCAAACACGGGCATGGATCGAAAGTGACGAGACTTTTCAGGTTGTTATTTTTTCTGACGAGACAACTGTAGTTCTTGAGAGATTTGACACTTTTGAATTCTGCAAAATAGGGCGCCTATCTTTGAATCCGTGGCCCAAGCACCCACTGAAGATGCATGTGCGGGATGTGATCTCTAGACGTGGACCAGGATGCATAATCATATTTGATGGTAAAATAATGCACAAAGTAACATGCTGTAGCCTTATAAAAACAAATACAGACCAGCGCCCAAAACAGTAATAGAAATGTCCGCCGAGTCCAAGATATAGTCCAAGATACAGTATAGTCCAATCAGTCGTAGTGTAAGATCAGGCTCCACTCAGTAGATTCGTAATATGTGGAAAAATAATATGCTTCTGCGTTACACGTTTTATGTTGTCAGTTAGTATTGTTTTATGTTTTATGTTTTTGTGTTTACAATACACACTATGATGATTATTCTCTTTTTATTTTTCCACATATTACGAATCTACTGAACGGAGCCTGATCTTACACTACGACTGATTGGACTCAGTGGACATTTCTATTACTGTTTTGGGTGCCGGTCTGTATTTGTTTTTGTTGTGCTTCTTCTGGTCCATTCCTGGCTGCCCTGCCATTTTTCTTTTTTTCCTCCTTTGTATTAGTATATTTTATTGTTGTTTTTATTATTGGTATATTGTATCATTACTGTTTTGGGATTAGCACTGTGTAAGCACATTTCTTTCTGTTAATGCTGTAGCCTTATGCACTGTACTACTGTAGTGTATTATGTACCCTAATGTTCATTTTTTTTTCATAATTTTTTCTTCTCTTGTTCCAGGAATCATGGAAACAGTATTATTCCAAGAGCAAATTGTCACCCATATTGTTAAATACATGATTTCCCATCTGGTGGTCACCGGTTCTTCCAGGACAGTGACCCTAAACATACCGCCTTACTGCCTATATGCTTGCGAGCGGGATTAACTGGGTTAAGATGCCACCGGAGTAAGTGCTCGAGTGTATAGTAACTGTTTCCATTGTTTTAAACTGTTTTTATCTGTTCAACTAATTCACCATTTTTTCCACCCTCCCATATCACCGGATTTGAACTCATAGAACTGATGTGGCATGCGCTGAAGGATCATATAAGAAATATTGTTAAACCGTCCAATAGTGAGGAATCAGTAAAAGGAATAAAGAGTTTCTGGAACAACATACTGACTGTACAAAAATGCAACAACTACATTAATATATTAGCAGCGTTTTGTTCGTTGTTTTAGAGCGTAGTTGCGAATGCCACCAGCATGTAGTAAGGTACTGTACTGTAGTAAGGTAAGTACCAGTTCAGTAAGTATAGTACAGGTAAGTATGGTACCAACAATAACCTGTTTAAATGTTAGCCTTATATTAAAAGTTATTGAACGTTAACTATTTTATGTCTGCGCTTACACTCCACTTTGTATATATTATATAACGTATGTACAGTATTTGTATTAGACATGTGTGTATTACCTATTATTTTAAAAAAATCATTGCAGTTTACAGGTACGATAAGTTAGAGTTATTCGTTTTGTGTGGCTGTCAATAGTGTTAAACAGTCAAATCCTTCAATGCACTAATCCAGCAGCCATTTATTTTTCTTTCACAGGAGAGGCAGAACTACTGGAAGGGGGGGGGGAAGGGGAATGTCCAAGCTTATTGTCCTGTGTGCATACAGTAATAACAGTCAATAATTTGGCCTAATCCCCCGTCCTCTCTTAATGACAAAAGAAATCCATGGTCGTTTTACACTGGATGACTCAGCTAAAACCCATCATTTGACGCTCAATTTCACAGTTTCTTTTCTGGAAAAAAAATGATGCTACAAATTCCGGTAGTGCGCATGCATCAAGTCATGCTCTAGTGCTCATATGTATAAGCATTGATATGGCAGGCTGTAACAGAGCAGCCTTGTATATGTAGTCAGGAAGGCACTCACACACCACTTTCTTGAAACAAAAGTTCTTTTTCCCCCATATCAGGGGTTGCAGCAATTCGGTAACAAACCAAAACAGTCTTTAACTTAAATAGCATACGTCTGCAAAACAACCGGACAGTACCTAGTCGCTGGTATCCAAAAGGCAGTTTAGGCTCTCCTCCTCTCTGCAGCCTGTTCCCTCAAAGGTTGAGAACAAAATGAGAGAGTGTGGGAAGTTTGCTGCCTGCTTTATAAACCTCCCCTTTCCAATCAGCTTGCAAACCTACAAGCCAGGGTGTGGTTTTTCCTGGTCTGCTCAGATGAGAGAGTTTTAAACCCTATACTGTACATTCCCTCACACAGGCATACACTACTGTAGTGTCATTGGGAATTAAAGTTAATACTGTATAGTACACTGGCGACACACTTTATTCGAGCTCGGCTAGTCCCACGAATTCGGGTATACCCGGGTGTATTGAGGTTTGTGACTGTTTTCTGCCCGAGTGCATTGAGGTATTTTCCAGGCAGGGATTGAAGCATTTTATTCCCGCTGGCTGCAATACTGCACAGTATATATATATATATACTGCATTACAATTCATGAATTTATGCCATCTGGTAGACACGCGAAGCATTGCAGCCTATTAAATCCTAATCATTATCTTTTAACAGATCAGCCGCCCGTCAGCCAGGCATGAACCCAGGCTGGGAAGGCAAATGCAACGGGGCTTGTCAGAGGTGAGGAGCGGCGCATTCCAGGTATCTGCCAGGTACATACTGGGTATTTGCTCGAATAAAGTGTGTCGGTGCAGTACATTATATTTACCTTCATTATAAACTTTGCAAACTGGGTAGAGATGAGCCAATGTTAGAGGTATATTGTGCGTACAAGCTGGGGTCACTCATGTAGTCTGCATTATAGTTGACAGGTGCCTGCTGAAGCTTGTAATCAGGTGGGGCCAGATAGCAAGGATTGCGGTTCACCAGGTTTTCAGTGACGGTCAGCCCGTTATTGCAATAGTATGGTAAATGCTGGTGTTGGTACATTGCAGCGTCGGGAAGTACGAATGTTAAATGGATTAAACCAGACCGTTCTCCTTTTGAAGTTGCCATGAGCAAACATACCGGCAAAAGCTGGGAGCACAGACCAATAACCTCTTGTACTTCCTGAGGAGGGGCTGTGCGATAAAAGCAATCTTCATTAGTTAAAGTTTGCCTTATCGAATGCTTCCACCCACGGTGGTTCATGAAAATGTGAAGAAATCATAGTTGTCAATGATATACTGTAGCCATATATCTCTGCTAAAGTCGCCTTCTTATCTGTTCCAGCTTTAATTGCAGTAAAAATTAAATATTTTAGTATAAGGACTTGACATGATGTTAAGTGTATATCCATTCAGGAATTGTGCAGGCATAGCAATGTAGAATATTGGCCAAAACATTCTCTTTTGAGATTTTAATTTCCTAAACCCTTAAATTTGATAACGTCCTCGGCGTCTTCAGCAACCAAGGCCAATTTACAATGGCTTGCTGTAGTTGACACTATTTTTATCTGTTTTTTGAACACCTGCACATTGACTACTGTACACTCTAGCCACAGGGATTCACTTTTGCCATCTGGCGGATACTCAAAGAACTGCACCCAAACAAATCAGGATCCAGGTAATCAAGGAAATCAACAACGGTAAACAGAGATGTGATTGGCAGCCTTCATGGAAGATTAACAAGTGAATGCCGCGTGGAATAAAGCAGACTACGAAAACGGCTCAGAGAAATTATCGGATGACGGCCGCTGCATGTGTACATTCAGTGTTTCTCACATCAGTGTTGCCGCCCTAGTCACCATTTCCCCCCCACATATTTCCGTAAAATGTCACACAAGTTAGAAATAACAATATATAGACTTATACATTGCTTGTATGTATACATAGTATTACAATGTACATGTAGCCAGGTCCCCTCTGGTCCCCTTGTCTCCCGTTCCCCTTCCTTACCTCCGAGGCTGCGGGGGCGGAGGGGTGCGGGGAGGGCGATGGGCTTGCTGATGGCCCCTTTCGCAGGGCGCCGCCATGTTTAGGTGTGGGCGCATCGCAGGGGTTCGCGCATGCGCAAAGAAGGTTGCGGCGGCCATTGTTGAGTCACGCATGCGCGATGATGTACGCACCCATGGCTGCAATAATAAGGAGACTCTGCAAGGACTACAACTCCCATGATGCTTAGAGATATTGTAACAGGTGATCCCCGGCAGCCAGTAGAACTGCTGTTTCCCCTGGAAGGGGAAGATATACATATTGCATGCTGGTAGTGCAGAGGTCAGTCAAGGTCTGGACAGTGAGGGAGCAGATAGGGCCCCTCGAGCAGAGCTTCGGTGGGCTAGGGCAGAATTGCCCCAAGGTCCCAGATAGTTCCCTGACTCACTGTAGAGAAACTCTATGTGTATGCTGTAGGGAAAGGCCATAGTGTATTGGGACTCTTTCACTATAGCAATAGTGTGAGATGCTGCAGGACATTGCCTGAGAAAGGTACAGACTGTTGCTGAGGAGACTACTCAGACATCTGTGATAGAGACTATTTATAGGGGTACACTCTAGTCGGGAAGCCCCTCCAGAGGCATCCGCCTGAGGATCCATCCAAGAGATAAGCATCAGATCGCGCCACGGAACCACGTCGCTGATCTGCAGATTGCTGCTGTTGTCCTGGTCTGGACTGAGACCAAGGAGGTATTAATAAGTGCACCAACAGGCCCCAACACACAGGGAAGCACGCTATCCCACACACACACTCTTTGGGGAGGAACTTGCTGGTGGACACTCAGGGGTTAAGAGCCCAGGCACTCCAGTACTTTGGGGTTCTCAACAGGGAGGTGTTATTGTGGGGTGATAATCTGCTAGTGCTTTCAGACCTGCAGTGCTTTGGGAACATTCACCTGTACGGTGCCACTATTGGGTCATATTCTGTGGCTGTGTTTTGCTATGGTACATGCAAATTATAGGTGTTTAGTAAATACTGTTCTTATACCATCGTGTGTAATTATTGTGTATATCGGTTCCGGTGAGAGACTACTCCCATTATGCTGGGATCCCTTATCGGTGGAGGCGCTGCACCGTGAAATAAGTGTAATAAGTGTATCCCAGGCTCCCAGTGGCGGAGACTCAGGCCTCCTGGTATCCACACAGGTAAAAGCAGCATGGGTAGTTCAGTACCCAGGGGGGTACAAGGGCTACTGTACATACACAAAGGAGAAGAGGAGAAAAGCTTCACATTGTTACCTTAAACATGTACTATTGCAGACACTTCCTGTATATTGCTTTTTTTTTTTTAGTATGAGTGCATTTTGTACTCAACACAACACCAAAGAAGGCAGGATTATTGGCTACACCTAGAAGTACAGATATATCACAATGTGTTTGTGTGGTGTGAAAAAAGATGAAAACCCGACTGAAAAGCTCACTGAAGGAATTGGTCTTCAATTGAAACCTGAAAAAGAGAAAATGTCTGACATACTGTAATATTTCTTGTCTAGGAGCTGAGGTCAGATATGAGAGCATTTTAGAGAAATGGAGCACGAAGGAGATAGAAAAGACCTTGTAAGAGAAAGCGAGAACCAAGTAATGCTCAATTTAATGTAGTATTCGGTTTCATTTAATAGTATCGCTCAGAACGTAGTAATGCATGCTGCACATTTTAGAAAGTTTGCAAAGATAGAAATCTAGGAAGGAGAGAAATAATTTAATCAGAGGACAATGATAAAATGGTTTGTTTTATATGTGTCCAATATGTGATATGTATTTAGGGAGCACAAACATGTTAGATATCATAGGGAGAAAATTATAGAACCAAAAATTAAGTTGGAAGTACAGATGCAGTGGCCGTTATTTGAACATTTCATGCGTTGTATACCTCGGAATACCCATGTCATGGCGCGTGATTTCTTCCAACCGTACCGCCTTAAGACGCGAGTGCAGAAAATGGCATTTTAGTGTTCTAGTTTTTAAACAGCTGAAATTGGCACAGTAGCACAGTACACATTACAATTAATTCATTTCTAACATGGATATGCGAAGAATTGCACCCAAAGAAACAGAATCCATGAAATTCAAACAAAGCAACCGCGATAAACACGTGTGCCTGGTGGGATTGGCCACGTGAGTGCCGCATTGAACACAGAGCACACGAAAACGGCGCCGTGATTTGTTCGAATCTGTAAAATAAGTATAAAAAACAAAAATGTGTTCATTTTTTTAACATGTGCGATATTTCAGATGTTGCATCAACAAACATCCAACATGTGTTATACATATACAAAAAAATAATGTGTGTCTCATCGTATACCTGAGTGTTAATGTCTTTTGCCTTCAATGTTGCATTTTGTTGATTTGTGTATTGGCACAATATTGAGCGTTGTTCAAGAATCTATAGAGCATCATGTTTGCCAATACAGTTAACCTAATACAGACCTTTTGAACATACATCAATGTATAATGTTACATTGAATTCTTCTTAGCTCCTAATGCTTCAGCTTTGGAAGTGTCAACAGGAAAAGTTGGATAGAGGTAAACACACTTTGGACATAAAAAAAATATCTGCTTCAAGCTCCATCATTTTTTCATCATTTGTTTTGCTGCATCTGGTGTGACATAAATTCCTCTCAGTAGTGATTTTTGTCAAATGCAAGACACTAAATGAACACGTTTCTTATGCAGCACAAACAATAAATGAATGTAATATTCCTGTGTCAAAATGCACTTTTCAGGATCTCGATACCGTACATTGCCCCCAATGTATTAACAGTTGTATAAAACTGTTACTATCCTAAAGTTGTTGGAAATAAACAATAGAAGTGACCAGAAATCAAGTTTGTAGTATTCTACCGTAGTGTTCTTGTATCAACTGTAAGAGAAATGCCTGTTTTCATTGTTACATCCAGTCTGTTTTAGTAAACAACATCAACTAACATCATTTAAAACAGAGACCGTCTACCTACTGTAAATACATTTCCTTGAGTTATCCAAGACAGATCAATGGTAAAGAAATAAGAAAATATAACATTTGGTTTGATCCAAAGATGCCTAGATAGCATCATGTGGAAATAATTTAAAGGAATGTAGCAATGATACTGCTAAAAAAACAACTGACAGTTTACATGTTCTTCTGAGTTTAAAGCAGCAAAACCACTTATTGTACCTATTTTTGTACAATATTTGAGTGGGGTCCTTGGGAGCTGAACTATGCTATTCTTTAGCTCCAGAGATGGCCACAGTTATCAAGATGCTTACCTGTTCAGTTACCAGTGTTCCTTCCTGAGCATTTTAAGATGGCCGCAGCTGTCATCTAAAAGGAAGCTGATAACAGTGAGGCTTCCTAGTACGAGCAATATTCGGCAGCCATTTTGATTTCGCTAAAGGAAATTAAACCAGTAAGTATCTCTGGAAACAGTGGGTCCAGGTGGTCTATGGATCTATAAATAGAATGGTTCAGATTGATAGGACCCACTGGTTTATATTATGTTAAAAATAAATAGATTTTAAAAAAATGTGAAGGTGAGATTGTAAGTTACATTGGCCCTGTTGATATGTAGATTTGTTGCAGGTTGTAATACCTTTCATTGGACAACTTGAAGATGAGATCTGTGGAGTTTTGAACATTGTGTATGCTATAATTTCATCTCACAGTCCAGGGGAGCATGAAAAAAAGGAGAAACGACAACAATCAACTCTAAGTGCAGATGAATGGCAATCGTGGGTAATTATCAGGCTAGTATCTTGGCTCTAAGTTCTGCCTACTCACAGGATGCAGGTGATAATCAGGCTCATAAGCTGTAATACTCTGTAATCAGTTACCTCAGCACCTCCTGATGAAGCCGTGATTGGGCAAAATGCATAGAGTGGGCGGTCCTATCTTTGAGCACGAAAGCGAGTTGAAGAAGCAGGAGAAGGCTACAGACCCCAGCTCATCCACAGAAGCCGAGTGAGTGACGTCATTTTCGGGGGACAGAACGCGAGGCAGCAAGCAGTTACCATCGGCTTGCTGAGAACTAACCCAGGATTTCCATCCAAAACCGGATGAACGTCCAGAGAAGGCGGGGTGGTGAGCAGTGTGATGCGCGTTCTCCTCATAACACTTGTGAGTGTGATGTGCCTTTTTAATATTGCATCTTTGTAAGTGCGTTTTTTTTCTTCACTTTTCATATAAACTTTTTATATCATATTGATCTGTGTATGGAGTTATCCCTTCTTTACTGAGGTACACCCATTTGCCAACACTGGGACTCACAGTCTGTCCTGAGTTCCTGAATACAGAGTATTACAGCTTATGAGTCTGATTATCACCTGCATCCTGTGAGTAGGCAGAACTTAGAGCCAATATACAAGCCTGATAATTACCCACGATTGCCATTCATCTGCACTTAGAGTTGGTTGTTGTCGTTTCTCCTTTTTTTTATGCTCCCCCTGGACTGTGAGAACATATTCTGACGTTTTGGACCCGTGGAGACAGGCCCTACCAGAGGGTTGGAGCAGGGAGTTCCAACTTTTTATTTATTTGTATTTACACATATTATATATATATATTTTATTCACTTTGTTGTATTTTACAACTTAAATATCACTTCAAGAATAGTGAGCACTCTTTGTTGTTTTGTGCCTTATATGATCACCTTCACTCGTATATGCTATAATTTCATCCATAAAGAGCTTTCATGTTGTTCCACTGAAATGTACGACAAATATCAAAATTGTATTTTAAAAAAATGTTCAACTTTCTCTACTATTTTCTTCATTCAAGATAGGAATCCCTACCCTATAATGCAATTTTTTATAATACAACTATTGTTTGTTTAGCAGAAATACTTATAGTATATCCACACAGTAATTCCACTTCATGATTAGCAGGGAAAACATTTAGGAAAAGAGAACGGTACGGCAGACAAGAAAATTAAAGGAGCTGTTTGGAAATCACTCCTGCACATTAATAATTCACAATACAAAACAAGGCTGCAAATTACTATGCACTATTAATGTACTGGTGACACCCTTCTGTTACAAATGCAGTGACAGGAATAAAATATGTCTTGAAAGCGCTTGGTCTCATAAACTAGAACTAGAAACATGTTATTAGGGTATAGAACTATAGAACTGGAAGTAAAATGTCAGTCTTCCTGATATTGCATCTGGTTGACGGTGCTGTTTAACTGCCAACCTACTTCTTAATAATTGTAGAGGAAGAGCTTTAAGTTTGTCATTAAAGTGAGTTATTGGGCAAGAGGATCAGGAATTATACAAAATCATCTTAGACGATCTGTCATGGCATGAAATACGCTTTAAGGCGATATATTTTCAGAGTAAAAGGCTTTTGATGGCTAGAAACATGAAGAAGTGCTACAGTAAGTATCATTATATCATGCACTCTGGTTTTGGAAAGGATACAGGATGTAAAAACATAAAACTGGTCAGAAGGCAGATGTAAAAGAGCATAAATGTGTGTAGAAGAGTTGTCATCAACTATGTATGATATGTAAAAGATGCAAAGAGTCCCCCAATAATAATGCTAATAATAACAATAGGGACATTGATGCTTAATTTTTGTTACTAGTCATAAATTACTCTACTTTAGTATAGGATTTTTACAAACAAACCAGCATATTAGTGCATATCGTTGACTATCAAGCAAGATTATTTCATTTTTCATAATGCTGCGTCTGCTTATAATTGCTAGTTTATTTTAGGAGTGTAACAATAGCTGTGATATTTTTTTCTCATACAAAAGTAATGGCTTTTGAGTATAGATTAAATGCATGTTTAATCATCTGTCAAGATTAGTGAAAAAATAAAGTATAAATTGATATCTGAGCAATTTTACTAGTTGTCTAATTTTCTATGATTTTTAAAAAACGTTCTTCTGGATTGTACTTTTAAAGTAAAGCTATACAAAAAAACTCTTCCAGAACTACAGTGAGACAGAACGATAATACAGACTTCTTCAGGTAAAAAAAATGAAATAACGATTTTATAGATCGTATGGTGTTTAAATAATGGTACATTTTGGTCTTAAGCAAAATAGCAGTTTCTTTTGAAAAGGTTACAAGTGTGTTCCCCAAGCAGGGTCACTGACAGGGGGGGACAGACCATACAGGTGTCCCAGGCCCGGAGGCTGAGAGGGGCCTGGCCGGTGTTGCAAGTTGGGCCCGACCTCTAGCCAGGCCCGGCTACCGGTCGCAGCCCGGCCCGGCTCTCCATCAGCTGCCTGCAGGCTTCTCCCTCACTGTGTCCTACGCCGAGCTTCCACCGCTGATGTACGACAGCCCTCTCTGATGTCAGCGTGCCGGAAGTAAGCTGGGGCTTCACTTCCAGTGCGTGCCGGCATGAGAGGGAGGCCCGGCGCACACTGACATCGGAAGCACGTGGGGCAGAGTGAGGAAGAGCAGGCCTGCAGGCAGTTGATGGAGAGCGGTGGCCTGGCCGCAACCAGCAGCCGGGCCTGGCCAGAGGTCGGGCCCAACTTGCAGCGCTGGCCAGGCTCCCTGCAGACACACCAAGCCTGACCAGCCACAAGGTAAGTATATATATATATATATATATGTATTGGGGGAGTGGGGTTTTTTTTATATGTATTTTTTTTATATGTATTGGGGTTTTTTCAATGCATTGGGCTCTTTTTTATATGAATTGGTGTCTTTTTATATAAATTGGGGTCTTTTTTTATATGTATTGCTTTTTATATGTATGTATTTTTTATATGTATTGGGAGTTTTTGTATATGTATTGGGAGGTGTAAATGTATTTGGGTGGGTTTTATATGTATTGGGTAGGTGAAGTTTATTTGTATGTATTTGGGGGGTTTGTATGTTTAGCCCTCTTTCCATCTAGTGTGAAGGGTCTACTAGTGCTGGTGGTACCTGTCGGCTCATAGGGATCTGAGCCTCCGCTACTAAGAGCCTGAGGTAACAAATATACTGAGTGGCAGCGCCTCCACCTGCACGGGATCCCAATTGTATGGGCGCAGGAACTATTAATAACAGTCCACAGATTATAATAATAACAATAATAACCTTTACTGTGAGCAATAACCATAAACCACATAAATGCAATAGCAATACTAATGGTTACAGCTAAACCTCGCCACGCAGGGAGTTGCCCCACCACCGTGTACTCCCGCACCGTTTTCACAGTACCAAAGGTGTCCCTTGGTCACTTCACCCAATAAGTGACCCCAAAACATGCCCACCGCCTCTAGGCGTGATCAGCGCATCACTGTACAGATGTTGGTGCACGTTTGGTGAACAGTACCTGCCGGGTGTGTCCTGCTTTTTTTATCATTTCTACCTACTGGAAAGTAGCGCTTTGTCTTTTTTGGTTCCTGTTTCCGCATTTGAATTAAGACATCAGCTCACCTGTATCTGAGGACGTGGAGGACGTTAATTATCACCCAAGGATGCTGCACCACATGTGAGTCCTTGAGAATTATATCTCTTCTACCATTCAACACACTATATTATTTCATATGTGTCTGGACACTTTGGGCCTATGCAGGAAACTGCGAGAATGGCCATTCGCCAGACGTAGAACTCGCCATGTTTTTGGCGGATTCCCCTCACAGTATGCAGGAAGGTGCGCATATCTGTGAGAGGAATCCGGCGGAGAGATGGCGAGCCCTGGCGAGAAGGGCTCCGCTGGTGAGATCTTTCAGCAGAGAGCGAGATCCGCCTCTTTCTGCACAAATCTCGCAGGCAAATAAAAAATGTGTTCATAACAATTGTATTAATATTGTAGATGTGCAGGGGGTATCCGGAGATGAACCGCGTTGGTTTTATGTCTGGGACCCTCTGCTTCCCGAGATACAGGCCCCGTTTTGAGGTGCCGGTATGTCCTATGCATGGAGATAGCCCGATCATGTGACGCGGGACATTTCCTTTCATAGGAGATACCGGCACCCCATAACCGGGCCTGTATCTCGGGAAGCAGGGGGTCCCCGGACATAAAACCAACACGGTTCATCTCCGGAGACCCTCTGCACATGTACACTATTAATACAAATACAGTAATGCTGCTTCATTACCTTAGCGGCTATCCGTTAAGGCAATGAGGGGGTTAAGTCACAGTAGCATGTTTATTGGGGACAATTGCCCCCAATAAACATTGCAATACACAACACAATCACCCTCTGTGCCCCCAACAACCCCTATACCCCCCTTATATACATAACCCATAGTTATTTTTTTAGGCACAGGAATGGTACTATAGGCCGGCGGTGGGCCTCGGGTGTTCCCGCAGGGGTCCGGAGGTCACCACTTGCCTTCAGTACCAATTGTGTGCCCCAAAAAATCAATTACAAATACATACATTCTTTTAAATAAATACCCCCCCCCAACACATATACAGTATATTCATGGGCAACATGACTATTATCCACATATGGATAATAGTGCATGTGCCCATGTAAAATACATTAATCCCAATAAATACATCTTGCACTCACCCTTGGCCGCCAGCCACGATGAAGGCCATCCTCATCTTCATCACCGTCCATGATCTCGGGTGCTGAAAAACACACAAGAATAAAAAGAGCCAATGTAATGTCCCTTAACCCCTTAATCACCATAGCGGTTATTAACCGCTACCGTCATTAAGGGGTTAACCCATCCTCACCCACCACACTGGAGGCCTAAGCACCCCCCCCCCCCACTACCCACCCCGTGAGGCATAACCACCCTCACCCTTACATACCGGGAGGCCTACCCTCCCTCCCTTGGGGACACACACCCGCAATAAACATAACAATTATTAATAAACTATACATAACCCACCCACACCATATAGCAAATATATTCTGGTGTTACTTAACCCCTTAATAACAATAACGGTTAATAAGCGCTAAAATTATTAATGGGTGAAGCCACCTTGCACCCATTCATTTGTAGAGTGGCTTCATCATTCACATATTATATATATATATATATATATATATATATATATATATATATATACATAGAAAAGGAAAAAGTAGGGTCAAAAAGGTGCACTCAAACACTGTATAATGAAAAATAGAAAAAAATGGACTTTATTAGCAAAAAGTATAAAAAACACATAAAACAGACCCACACAGATCATATAACAAATCGCTATGTGACACAGCGTAGAAACACCAAAGAAGTACAATAGGTCTGGTAAGAATCAAAACAAGGTAACAATGTGTTATTGCAAATTTACCATAACAAAACCAGGGGAAAAATTGTTTTTCCCCCATTAGTGTGATTAAGATCGGCCGATCCAATGCAATAGATAATAATTAATATGAATGGTAAATAAGTCCAGACCACAGAAAAAATATATAATAAATATACATAAACCTCTTAATAATGGTGAGAGATGGTAAGACACATAGCTGAAAATGAATAAAAATTAGACCCTATAATGTGCTGCAAGTCAGCTCTGTATACTGATGCCCGGACTAAGCTGCACCTATGGAATAAGCAGCAGGAGAGAAAAGTCCAAATAGTGCACTAATAGCACTCATGTAAAATCCCCAGAGATGCAGAGCTCAAAGGTAATGAGCAAAAATTCAATGAGAATAGCCCAGAGTCATAGAGCACTTCAGATAGATAGTGTACAGGGCACTGAGGAAGTCCTGTGATTAAGACCAGCGTCTCGCAGTAAGGCAGCAGGAAAGTCCTGTAATACAGACCAAAGTCTCATGTTATGGCATCAGTGACATCACAGAGGATATAAATATATTGAAAATATATGTATGATTAACCAATCTACAAAGAAATGGTTAAGGATATCCATGTACAAATTTAAAACATCCGATCGCAAATTGACAACATCACAGCCAAATTTAAAACAAAGCCAAATGAAAATTAAAACATACAGTATATCATAAGAGAATACAGCAAACACCTATCCAAACCAGTAAATAGCAAATGGCAATAAAACATACAATTGAACAATGTGTACATGATGCAAACAATATTTCCATCATGTACACAATAGCAATCAATGGTCCAAAACAAATACACGATTGAAAGTAAACATTCAATGTAAACAAAGAAAGTAGACAATAATAAATTACCAACACACAATTTATGCCTTCCGAAATACATTACAAGCAAATCTAAACCCAAAACCCTATTCACTATTGTAATGCTAAAACAAAACCATTCCGAAAATAAATCTATTTCTAAGTAACACGATCATACACAATCTAAATTCAACAAATAAGCCACAAAAAAAATTTAAGGCAGGGTCCCTAAATAAATCGATGCAATCATCATCATCTGAAATGACATAACTAATTCAAAATAACAGTGCACACACAAAAATGTTACCAAAAAAGGGAAAATACTTGTACAAGACATGAAAAAATGCAATTAACATCTACAAAACAACCCTTTAATAAACATGTATGTATATAGCTCCATAGGGATATATATATATATATATATATACACATACAGGGGCATTAAATGGACATTAAAAAAATAAATCTGACATGTTAGGGGAAAAACAACAGTTAAAACTTAAATAAAATACATTTCTTTAGTTTACTACCATTAGATGACCAATGACCGACTTCCGGGGGAACCGCTATGTCTGTAACAAATCCAAACACAGGAACCAGGAACCCATAAAATAATAAACCATTGTAATCCAATGTGGTGTCTTCTTTCTTGTCTTTATAATCCATACCGTCTGTGGTCTTCTTTTCTGGTCTTCTTTACCGTCTACGGGGTCTTCGTGGTCTTCTAGGTTCTTCTTCCGCCACGCACTGTCCATATTCTTCGGAGGGGAGGTCCTCTCCCCACGGCGTCTAGCTGCAAAATGAGACGACATAGGCTTTTATAGGCCTATGACGTCACATTTTGCATCAAATGGTTCTCACGGTCCTGATTGGGCCGTGCAAAGCATGTGACTTTGGTAAAGGAAAAAAAATTGATGACGTCATTTAAAGGGAATGACGCCAGCCAATCGGAATGGCTGTGCTTCATTGCCCTTTAACATGACGTCAACAAAACCAAAATGGCGCAGGCACATGGGATCAGAGGCAATGAGATCGTGGAACCACAAAAGCCAGTCATAGTAAAAGCAGCAGTCCAAGCTGCGGGTTTTTTTCTTACATTAATTTTTTTTTAATATGTGCATCAGTACAATCCACACAATGATAAGTAATTAGCTAAGTTGCCGATCAATCTGTTCTCCTGTGATCGATCAGTGAAGATTTGGCTTGGGGTTCCCTAAATGGCCGCAGAGGAGTATTTTGCAGTCAGTGGAATGCATGTGCAAATTAATATGACAAAGTTCTGTGGGGAAGACCATGTGACCAGGCCATCACTAGATATGTACAATTGAGCCTGTGCACTGCTAGAGAGAGGGCAGGGCTCAAAAAGGGGTGTGTCAGAGCCTGTTTCAGAAGAGGATGTGACTTTGTAAATGGTTGCTATAGAAATAAAAAAGGCTTATTACATTATAATACATAAAAAATATAATTGAGAGTTGTTTAAACAAATGCTACAAGTATTTTCTCACAGTACAGAACTGATTTATTTAAAAAAAAACACATGCAGGATATTGCTTGGTCTGCAGCTTTAAAAGGAATAAACAAGACACTGGTTTAAAAATATGTTTAGACTATATTATGAACTTGTTATAGAGTGGTGTAGAACACAGTTTTCAAATTGTTCAAAGTTGGGAGGTGTTTATTGAAAGTGACCATTTCCATAACAAGATCCATTTTTGTTGCACATGGGACAGAACATTGGGTAGATAGCAATTGAGTTTGTGCTGTAATAATATTGCCAGATTTGTTGTAGATTTAACTCATTGCTTGGTTTATGCCACAAGCAGCTGGCAGTAGAAACTACACTATCTTCTGTTCTATTTTACCAACTTGCATGATTTCCCAATTATATTATATTTATTATATTCATATACCTTGTTGCGAATGTCACTGGTGCTATTAATTAGCTAAATGGGTCACTAAGAATCTTCTCAACACATAAAACATGTAAGGGTAAGAAGATTGCAGTGAGCACAATAACCTATAAGCACTGAAACATGGGGGAGCGAGGGGTGATTCACTAAGCCCCAACAAGAGGTAAGTGCTCGATTCCGAATTAAATATCATTCAAGTTAGTGCAATTAACGCACGATCGAGCTCCGATACTCCTTATCCGAGGTTACTGAATCCTGGCCATGGATGGGTATTTTTACTAGTAGTGCAGTACTTCGTTTTTGCAATAGAAACTGGGTTTGAAGCAGTTCTTAGGGAGTAGGGAGTTGAATAGGGAGTTTAATTTAAGATTATAGTCCATCATTTTGATGTCAGGTTAATACCAATTGGGCAAATAAAGCTACACCATTGTCCTTGCAGCCTTAGACATCCTTATTCAGTTTCCAGCAGGTTGTTTGATGAGAAGTAAAGAAAACATGCTTGACTTTGCTCGACATAGCTTGACTTCTTTAACCTTATGGAAATGTTGTTTATTAAGTTATTTATTTATAGCGAGCTGAAATATAGCTTAACCGAGACAGGATGTCTTGAGAGGTCTTGGTCAAACAATAATAAAATGCAGGGGCAAACTAAATTATGGACACAATATATCACAAAATAAAAGTAGTTACAACAATCGTTAAAACTAGTGGAGCATTGTGCTTGGCCTAAAATATTTTTTTAAAGCCTAAACTTCAGTGGGATTCAAATGCAGAGGAGAAATATTTAACAATAACATATTTGCCAAGTATGGGCTTTTAAACAGCTCCAGAAATGATGTAAACTGTGGTGCTTTCAAATTAAATAGACCATTTGCTTCAGCTAATTGCTATTTGTACTGAAAAAATGTGTCATCATTTGTTTGAACAACTAAAATTAAAATTTTCTACAAATAATAGCTACATATGCAACTTAGGATGCCAGCTGGGGTGGTTTATTAAAATATAAAATCCTCTATTTACCCTTAAAAGGCCTTTTAAAAGAAAACTAATAGCTATATATTGGTCATAGAAAAGCTGAGGTCGAGTTAGTAAATAAACCAACTAAAGTCAAACATTTTGACACATATTTTAAGAAAATTAATAATGGCAAGTTAATACGTCAATAAGACAATAATGATCAAGTTAGTTAAAACAAACTCATTTTATACAGTAATTACTAAGGCTGGTAGCTCGGATGCCCCAAATCAGTGACCTGAGATCTCTTTTACCAAAACCGGATCTTCATATCTGAGCCTAATTCAAGCTGAAACAAAACCATTCCCCCTCCCACATAACATCACTCCCATTCCTTGCTGTCATTTTGCATTGGCATCACTGGGGCTGGTAGGGTAGGGCATTGCAAAACAGCATAAGGTACTGCTGGAGAGAAGAACTAAGAAAACAACCAGACTAAAACTTATCAAAACAGAGACAAAAACCATAGGGAATGGGCAGAGAGACAAAAGCAGACTGCAAGAGTTCAGAGAGAAACACGGAGCAAACTGTATAGGTACAGAGGGAGAGAAACCGCAGACTGCAGAGGGGCAAGGAGAGAAGCACACAAAGCAGACTGCCAGGGGGCCGAAAGAGAGACACAGCAGTCACTCAATCTCTATTATTTTCTTCTCCACTATGGCATACCAGACAGGTTAACCCTTAGTAATATATAATAATCTTATACTATATTAGTGAAAGCACTGTATGCCTGTCTGGATGTCTTGTGTCCCTAGGGGAAATCTCATTGGTCCCTTGGCCCGTCCGCCCCCACACACCTCTCATTGGCCTGAGGCGGAGTGACGGGCCAAAGGACGGACACACACACACACACACACACCTCCCCCCCAAAAAATAAGTACAACACTCCCCCCCCTCTCACCCTGTGGACTTGCCCCCCCAACTGTCACCCCTCTGGCCCTCCTCAACGGCTGGCCGCCCTTGACCACCCACCCTCTCACCCCTTCTCCCTTCCCGGCGCTGGCCTGCAACAACAGAGCCACCCCCTATCACCATTACGGCCACTTTACTACGCCCTTACCCCACGCGGCACTTTCCGCTGCGGGTCCTCTAAAACGAGCACGCTGCTGGCGGGGAGGGGTGGTTTTGGGGAGCAGAGGGGTCTGGCGGCCAGAAGGGGTCTAGCAGTCAGGTTCCCCACTACGGGTCCGGCGGCCGCGCACGGTAGGCGGAGGTACAGCCACTGGTATGCCACGTGGTGCTCCCGCAGGGGGGGCACAGGCAAATGCGTGCTCCGAGCGTTAGGCCCGCCCAGTCCCGAGGCGGGAAGTGGAGCGGCCAGCCATGCGGCACCCCCCCCCAAAAAACACCCTCTACCAGCACACGTACCCCACATCGCCGCCGCCAGACAGCAGAAACAGAACACTATCACCACCCTCCTGCCACCACTCTGCGGGACCTCACAAACAGCCCGCTCACCCCCCTCCCCTCTCTTTCTCCCCCCCCCCTCCCCTTTCTTTCTCCCTCCCCTCTCTTTCTCCCTCCCCTCTCTTTTCTCCCCCCCTCCATTTCTCCCTTCTCTCTCTTTCTCCCCCCCTCCCTCTTCTTTCTCCACCCCTCCCTCTCTTCCCCCCCTCCCTCTCTTTCCCCCCCCTCCCTCTCTTTCCCCCCCCTCCCTCTCTTTCCCCCCCTCCCTCTCTTCCCCCCCTCCCTCTCTTTCCCCCCTCCCTCTCTTCCCCCCCCCTCCCTCTCTTTCCCCCCCCTCCCTCTCTTTCCCCCCCCTCCCTCTCTTCCCCCCCCTCTCTTTCCCCCCCCCTCCCTCCCTCTCTTTCCCCCCCCTCCCTCCCTCTCTTCCCCCCCCCCTCCCTCCCTCTCTTTCCCCCCCCCCTCCTCCCTCTCTTTCCCCCCCCCTCCCTCCCTCTCTTTCCCCCCCCTCCCTCCCTCTCTTTCCCCCCCCTCCCTCCCTCTCTTTCCCCCCCCCTCCCTCCCTCTCTTTCCCCCCCTCCCTCCCTCTCTTTCCCCCCCCCCTCCCTCCCTCTCTTTCCCCCCCCTCCCTCCCTCTCTTTCCCCCCCCTCCCTCCCTCTCTTTCCCCCCTCCCTCCCTCTCTTTCCCCCCCCCTCCCTCCCTCTCTTCCCCCCCCTTCCTCACTCTCTTTCCACCCCCTCCCTCCCTCTCTTTCCCCCCTCCCTCTCTTTCCCCCCCTCCCTCCCTTTCCCCCCCCCTCCCTCTCTTTCCCCCCCCCCTCCCTCTCTTCCCCACCCCTCCCTCTCTTCCCCACCCCTCCCTCTTCCCCCCCCTCCCTCTCCCTCTCTTTCCCCCCTCCCTCTCCGTCTCTTTCCCCCCCTCCCTCTCTTCCCCCCCCCTCCCTCTCTTTCCCCCCCCTCCCTCTCTTCCCCCCCCCTCCCTCTCCCTCTCTTTCCCCCTCCCTCTCCGTCTCTTTCCCCCCCTCCCTCTCTTTCCCCCCCTCCCTCTCTTTCCCCCCCCTCCCTCTCTTTTCCCCCCCCTCCCTCTCTTTCCCCCCCTCCCTCTCTCTTTCCCCCCCTCCCTCTCTTTCCCCCCCCCCTCTCTTCCCCCCTCCCTCTCTTTCCCCCCCTCCCTCTCTTTCCCCCTCCCTCTCTTTCCCCCCCTCCCTCTTTCCCCCCCCTCCCTCTCTTCCCCCCCCTCCCTCTCTTTTCCCCCCCTCCCTCTCCCTCTCTTTCCCCCCCTCCCTCTCTTTCCCCCCCCTCCCTCTCTTCCCCCCCCTCCCTCTCTTTCCCCCCCCCTCCCTCTCTTTCCCCCCTCCCTCTCTTTCCCCCCCTCCCTCTCTTTCCCCCCTCCCTCTCTTTCCCCCCCTCCTTTCTTTCCCCCTCCCTCTCTTCCCCCCCCTCCCTCTCTCCCCCCTCCCTCTCTCCCCCCCTCCCTCTCCCCCCCCTCCCTCTCCCCCCCCCTCCCTCTCCCCCCCCTCCCTCTCCCCCCCCTCTCTTTCCCCCCCTCCCTCTCCCCCCTCTCCCCCCCTCCCTCTCCCCCCCTCCCTCCCCCCCCCCTCTCTTCCCCCCCTCCCTCTCTCCCCCCCCCTCCCTCTCTCCCCCCCTCCCTCTCTTTCCCCCCCCTCCCTCTCCCCCCCCCCCTCCCCCCCCCTCCTCTCCCCCCCCCTCTCTTTCCCCCCCCCTCTCTTCCCCCCCCCTCCCTCTCTTCCCCCCCCTCTCTTCCCCCCCTCCTCTCTTTCCCCCCCTCCCTCTCTCCTCCCCCCCCTCTCTTTCCTCCCCCTCCCTCTCTTTCCCCCCTCCCTCTTCCCCCCCCCCTCTCTTCCCCCCCCCTCCCTCTCTTTCCCCCTCTCCCTCTCTTTCCCCCCCTCCCTCTCTTCCCCCCTCCCTCTCTTCCCCCCCCCCTCTCTTTCCCCCCCCCTCTCTTTCCCCCCCCTCTCTTCCCCCCCCCTCTCTTTCCCCCCCCTCCCTCTCTTTTCCCCCCTCTTCACCCTCTCCCTCTTCACCCCCTCCCTCTCTTTCCCCCCCCCTCTCTTTCCCCCCCTCCTCTCTTTCCCCCCTCCCTCTCTTCCCCCCTCCCTCTCTTTCCCCCCTCCCTCTCTTTCCCCCCCCTCTCTTCCCCCCTCCCTTCTTCCCCCCTCCTCTCTTCCCCCCCCTCCCTCTCTTCCCCCCCCCCTCCCTCTCTTCCCCCCCTCCCTCTTTCCCCCCCCTCCCTCTCCCCCCTTCTCCCCCCCCTCCCTCTTCTCCCCCCCCCCTCTCTTTTCCCCCCTCCCTCTCTTTCCCCCCTCCCTCTCTTTCCCCCCCCTTCCCTCTCTTTCCCCCCCTCCCTTTCTTTTCCCCCCCTCCCTTTCTTTCCCCCCCTCCCTCTCTTTCCCCCCCCTCCCTCTCTCCCCCCCCTCCCTCTCTCCCCCCCTCCCTCTCTTCCCCCCCCTCTCTTTCCCCCCCTCCCTCTCTTTCCCCCCCTCCCTCCTTCCCCTCTCTTTCCCCCCTCCTCTCTTTCCCCCCTCCCTCTCTTTCCCCCCCCTCCCTCTCTTTCCCCCCCTCCCTCTCTTTCCCCCCCTCCCTCTCTTCCCCCCCCTCCCTTCTTCCCCCCTCCCTCTCTTTCCCCCCCTCCTCTCCTCTCTCCCCCTCCCTCCCCCTCTCTTTCCCCCCCCCTCCCTCTCTTTCCCCCCCTCCCTCCCTCTCTTCCCCCCTCCCTCTCTTTCCCCCCTCCCCTCTCTTCCCCCCTCCCTCTCTTTCCCCCCTCCCTCTCTCCCGCCCCTCCCTCTCTTTCCCCCCCCTCTCTTTCCCCCCCCCTCTCTTTCCCCCCCTCCTCTCTCCCCCCCCCCTCTCTTTCCCCCCTCCTCTCTTTCCCCCCCTCCCTCTCTTTCCCCCCCTCCCTCTCTTTCCCCCCTCTCTCTCTTCCCCCCCCTCCCTCTCTTTCCCCCCCTCCCTCTCTTCCCCCCCTCCCTCTCTTTCCCCCCCCTCCCTCTCTTCCCCCCCTCCCTCTCTTCCCCCCTCCCTCTCTTCCCCCCCTCCCTCTCTTTCCCCCCCCCTCCCTCTCTTTCCCCCCCCTCTCTTCCCCTCTCCCTCTCTTCCCCCCCTCTCTTTCCCCCCCTCCCTCTCTTTCCCCCCCTCCCTCTCTTTCCCCCCCCTCTTCCCCCCCTCTCTTTCCCCCCCCCTCTCTTTCCCCCCCCTCCCTCTCTTTCCCCCCCCTCCTCCCTCTCTCCCCCCCTCCCTCTCTTTCCCCCCCTCCCTCTTTCCCCCCCTCCCTCCTCTTCCCCCCCTCTCTCTCTTCCCCCCTCCTCTCTTTCCCCCCTCCCTCTCTTTCCCCCCTCCCTCTTTCCCCCCTCCTCTCTTCCCCCCCTCCCTCTCTTTCCCCCCCTCCTCTCTTCCCCCCCCTCCCTCTCTTTCCCCCCCTCTCTCTCCCCCCCTCTCTTTCCCCCCCCTCCCTCTTCCCCCCCTCCCTCTCTTTCCCCCCTCCTCTTCCCCCCCCTCCCTCTTCTTCCCCCCCCCTCCCCTCTTTCCCCCCTCCCTCTCTTTCCCCCCCTCCTCTCTTTCCCCCCCCTCCTCTCTTTCCCCCCCCCCTCTCTTCCCCCCCTCCCTCTCTCACTCTTCCCCCCTCCCTCTCTTTCCCCCCCTCCTCTCTTTCCCCCCCCTCCCTCTCTTTCCCCCCCTCCCTCTCTTTCCCCCCCCTCCCTCTCTTCCCCCCCTCCTCTCTTCCCCCCTCCCTCTCTTTCCGCCCCCCTCCCTCTCTCCCCCCTCCTCTCTTCCCCTCCCTCTCTTTCCCCCCCCTCTCTTTCCCCCCCCTCTCTTCCCCCCCTCTCTTCCCCCCCTCCCTCTCTTCCCCCCCTCCCTCTCTTTCCCCCCCCCTCTCCCTCTCTTTCTCCCCCCCCTCCCCTCTCTTTCTCCCCCCTCTCTTTCTCCCCCCCCCTATCTTTCTCCCCCCCCTCTCTTCTCCCCCACCCTCTCTTTCTCCCCCCCCCTCTCTTTCTCCCCCCCTCCCTCTCTTTCTCCCCCCTCTCTTTCCTCCCCCCCTCTCTTCTCCCCCCCTCCCCTCCTCTCTTCTCCTCCCCTCTTCCCCCCCCTCTCTTTCCCCCCCCCCTCTCTTTCCCCCCCCTCCCTCTCTTTCACCCTCTCTTTCACCCCTCTCCCTCTCTTTCACCCCCTCCCTCTCTTTCCCCCCCCCCTCTCTTTCCCCCCCCCCTCTCTTTCCCCCCCTCTCCCTCTCTTCCCCCCCCTCCCTCTCTTTCCCCCCCTCCCTCTCTTTCCCCCCCTCCCTCTCTTTCCCCCCTCCCTCTCTTCCCCCCCCTCCCTTTCTTTCCCCCCCTCCCTCTCTTTCCCCCCCCTCCCTCTCTCTCCCCCCCTCCCTCTCTTCCCCCCCCTCCCTCTCTCCCCCCCCTCCCTCTCTTTCCCCCTCCCCCCTCCCCCCTCCTCTCCCCCCCCTCCCTCTCCACCCCTCCTTCCCCCCCCCTCCCTCTCTTCCCCCCCCTCCCTCTCTTTCCCCCCCCTCCCTTTCCCCCCTCCCTCTCTTTCCCCCCCTCCCTTTCTTTCCCCCCCTCCCTTTCTTCCCCCCCCTCCCTTTCTTTCCCCCCTCCCTCTCTTTCCCCCCCCTCCCTCTCTCCCCCCCCTCCTCTCTCCCCCCCCTCCCTCTCTTTCCCCCCCCCTCCCTCTCTCTTTCCCCCCCTCCCTCTCTTTCCCCCCCTCCCTCTCTTTCCCCCCCCTCCCTCTCTTCCCCCCCCTCCCTCTCTTTCCCCCCCTCCCTCTCTTCCCCCCCCTACTCCTCTCTTTCCCCCCCTCCCTCTCTTTATCCCCC